>NC_057814.1:423645530-423832544 GCF_018294505.1 Triticum aestivum | reverse complement strand
AACTAGCAAGAATCCATGAAGGGATTGAGAGATAGCAAGGTCGAAGAAGGTCAACAATGGGGGAAGAACACGAGCTCAAAGGATAAGGTTCATTGGGGAAGAAGACCCCCTTTTATAGGTGGGGAAAAATCCAACTGTTATGCTCACAGCCCGCACAGAGCGGTACTACGGCTCGTCCTCACGGTACTACCGCTAGGGGTAGCGGTGTCGGTGTCAAAACCGGCGGATCTCGGGTAGGGGGGTCCCGAACTGTGCATCTAAGGCGGATGGTAACAGGAGGCAGGGGACACAATGTTTACCCAGGTTCGGGCCCTCTCGATGGAGGTAATACCCTACTTCCTGCTTGATTGATCTTGATGATATGAGTATTACAAGAGTTGATCTACCACGAGATCGTAGAGGCTAAACCCTAGAAGCTAGCCTATGGTATGATTGTTGTTGTCCTACGGACTAAACCCTCCGGTTTATATAGACACCGGAGGGGGCTAGGGTTACATAGAGTCGGTTACAAGGGAGGAGATCTATATATCTGTATTGCCAAGCTTGCCTTCCACGCCAAGGAAAGTCCCATCCGGACACGGGACGAAGTCTTCAATCTTGTATCTTCATAGTCCAACAGTCCAAAGGATATAGTCCGGCTGTCCGAGGACCCCCTAATCCAGGACTCCCTCAGTAGCCCCTGAACTAGGCTTCAATGACGATGAGTCCGACGCGCAGATTGTCTTCGACATTGCAAGGCGGGTTCCTCCTCCGAATACTCCATAGAAGATTTTGCACACAAAGATAGTGTCCGGCTCTGCAAAACAAATTCCACATACCACCGTAGAGAGAATAATATTTCCACAAATCTAATCTGCTGACGCATTTTGCAGCATGACATCACACCGCGGCCCGGTCATTATTCGAACCGTCTTTTCACAACTAGCTACTGCACATATTGCGAGGCGGTTTCCTTGGCATGTCTTGTCGAAGCAGAGATCGTGTCCCCTTATCACGGGATTCTCATCAATACGGGTGTGGGTAACCCAACCGCGCCATCAATTACGGCGCTTGGGGAATAAGCGATTTTCCCAGGTAGGTGGGGAGGTGCATAGCTTCTTCCGTCCTTATAAAGGGACAAGGATTCACCCTTTTCACCCACGCCTTCTTCCTCCTTGCTCACCCATTCTCGCGCACTCGAGCTCCAGCACCCAAGTTCGCGTTCTTCTCCTCAAACCACTCCAAGCATGTCCGGAGCGGGAGGCAAGTGGATGGTCTCCTTCGTTACGGAGGAGGACATCACAAAGCTGCGGAGAGCCGGATATCTGGCCGCGGATATCGCACACCGGCTGCTAGATGAGGGGCAGATCATCCCTACTCTAGGACCCCACGAGCGGGTGGTCTTTCTTACCCACTTCATCCGCGGACTGGGATTTCCTCTCCACCCGTTTGTCCGCGGGCTCATGTTCTACTATGGGCTGGACTTTCACGATCTGGCCCCCAATTTCATCCTCAACATCTCGGCGTTTATCGTCGTGTGCGAGGCCTTCCTCCGCATCAGGCCCCACTTCGGCCTGTGGCTGAAGACCTTCAATGTTAAACCGAAGGTAGTGGTCGGCCAGCAAGCAGAGTGCAGAGGTGCTATGGTGGGAAGGATGCCCAATGTCACCTGGCTCGAAGGCTCCTATGTGGAGACCATAAAGGGGTGGCAATCGGGGTGGTTCTACATCACCGAGCCGCGCGACACCAACTGGGTGGCGGCCCCCAAATTTCGATCCAGAATCCCCATGCGGCTCACCTCCTGGAAAGAGAAGGGCATGTCCTGGGGTTCCTCGGTAGAGCTGACCGGACTCCAGACGTGCATCAAAAACATGATGAGCAAGAAAATCAAGCTCGTCAACATGGTCCAAGTCATGCTCTTCCGCCGGATTCTCCCGTGTCAAAGACGGGCATTCAATTTGTGGGAGTTCGACCCGGCCGAGCACCAGACGCTGCGAGAGATTTTCAACACGACGCACAAGGACGTCTGGAAGGTGCTGTTCAAGGGTGCCGAGATACCTCCTCCCATTACCGAGGACCGCGGACTCAACACAAAGCGCCCTGCCAATCCGGTAAGTCTTCTATATCTCATAAGATCTTCATTTCCCCCAGTTTGACCATGCGCGGGATCTAAGCCCCCATGCCATTTTCCAGGACTGGGTTGAGATAGCGGAGCAGATTGATTGTCCAGCCCCCTGCTCGAAGATCCAACAGATGCTCTCCTAACGGAGATGCTGGTTCCGGCGCCTTATGAGGTGCCAGAGAAGAAGGCCAAGAAGAAGGCCACGGGGACCCGGAGAGGTCTCCGGCGCCAGGTTATATCGGACTCATCGTCCGATAACACCGGGACGCACTCCTCCCGTGAAAACGAGGAGGAGGAAGAGGAAAGTTCTCCCCCTAGCTGGGGGAGACAAGAAAAGGAAGGCCGCCCCGTCCGGGGCGGCCTAGGGGTCCAAGAAGGGAAGAACCCTCCTTCCGGACAACTCCACCATCGCCGCCTTCAGCGAAGAGGAGTGGTTGCCCAGGGACAAGCCCCTGGCGAAGTCGTAAGTATCCAGATACCATAATAATTCTTGGTATGTTTTATTGAACTGCTTCTCATCACGCCGAACATGATTATGCAGTCCGTCCCGAGCCCATATCAACGTATCTTCATTGGATGGTTCTTTGGACCTGTCGGATCTGAACAGTGATTCACTTCCGATCGCCTCCTCCCCTCGCCCTACGGACAACGTCGAAGTGTTGTCTCAGAGGGCACCGAGCCGAGGGGAGGTAGTCCTAGAGGCGCCTCAAGGCGACCTTCCGGATGTTGGGGACAAGTGGAGCAAGACTCCCATGGGCTCTGATGATGGGGGGAAGCAAATTCGGCCCCCAGCCGAATACTGCGCCGGAACCTCCAGTGGTTCCGGACTCTATCAGTCAACCCCTCACTAAGAGGGGCAAGCCGCCTGTGCCGATGGCCTCTGTCCATCCAGAGGCATCGGACAACTTGCTGGAAGCGCTTCGCGACGCTTCCATTGACGAAGGACACCGCACTATCATGAGTGCGGTGGTCAAGAAGGTTCAGTCCGCCAAGAGCGGACTGACTGAAGCCTGTGCCAGCCTCCTAACATGCTTTGAGGTAAGTAACCAGATTATAAGAGAATGTTACCGCATAGACACTAGCCCCTGATGCTCTATTTGGCGTTTGCGAAGAAAGGCCGAATAGAGGATCAAATAATAACCGCAGGAGTCTAATCGAAATATGTCTATGTGCACATGCAGGCTTCACTGCTAGCCGTTGCCACACGTACTGCGGAGGTCGCCGCACTGAAGCGGGACCTTGAGCGGTCCAAGGAAGAGCTCGGCCTTGCCAAAAGGCAGCTCGAAGAGAACAAAGGTAAGTTATACCCCGTCTGTATATTGATAAGAAAAAACAAGGGTGGTTGCTTAGATCAGAGGATCGTCATGAATTTTGCTAGGTGCCACGACCGAAGTGGCGACCCTGAAGAAGGCGCTGTCCGAGGCCAAGGACAAGGCGTCCAAGGAGCGCATTGAGCGAGAAAAACAAGAGGCCCGGGTGGGCGAGGTGCAGCAAGAGCTCCAGGCTCTCGTCAAAAAACACGAGTCCTTGGAGCTTGACTCTAAGACGCGAGAGTCCGAGCTTGCGAAGGCCCTCGAAAGCGCACGACACGCCAAGGCTGAAGCCCAAAAGGCCCTCCAGGAAATTGAGGCGGTTAAGAAGATAGTGGCGGGTAAGGCATTCATCATGCAAAGCAAGCATGTGAAAGAAAATTTCCTTTTACTTACCCGAGTTCGGAGTTCTCCAGGAGCGTTCGCAGATCTACCCCACAGTGTGTCAGATGCCACGGAGTTCTACCGGGCCGAGGAGGGGAGCTCGATGGAGAAGTTGTTCTGGTCTCAGTATACTGGGACCGAACACCCCATGCCATTGAGCGACCAGCTGAAGCAACTGGTCGAGCTCCACAAGGCAGCCGAACAGGCCATGAAGGCTCTTATAGTCCGGATGTGGCCTGGTGATCCCCTGCCCGATAGCTACTTCGGCCTGGTGAGGTGGCTTGTGAATGCCTGCCCACGGCTTGAAGTCATAAAGCGGTCCGTCTGCATCGAGGGTGCGCGCAGGGCTTTTACCCGGGCAAAGGTGCACTAGGCGAAGCTGGTGAAGGAGGGGCCGCCGGAAGGCAAGGAGCATCGCCACCCCGAAATGTATTATAACAGTGTCCTGAAGGGTTCTCGCCTTGTGGCGGAGGAATGTACTAAGGATGTAATATTCGAATGAATGTACTCATGTGATCCTGTAATATGAAACGAGTTCATTTGCGCTATGCAACGCTTGTGAATTTAAAATATTACCTTCTGTGCGGCCGTTTATAAAATCTGAGAGTTGGCCAGTCGTCGGCTTCTGCCCTCATGTAACTAGTACTGGGGTGTTCGGGATAAACTTGAGCACTCTTTATCCCAATTTTGGGTCCTTCGAGGGAGGTGTTCAGCACAACGAACCAGGCAATCGGACTATAAGGCTTTATCACTCTCACTTAGCCATAGAAGTCTACAATTTTAAATTTTGGCGAAGCCCCTAGTATTCGGAAGGCCGAATTTGGGGCGCTATATACGCCTAAGTCGGGCAAGGCCGACTCCTCGCCCGAAGCGGAAAAAGTCTTTAAGGACTTGAGACCTCTCGAACAGCGACCAGCTCTCGCCTTATCATGACAGTCAGTTTTCGGCTTTCTCTACTGAGGTGCTTGTCCGGAAGAACCAGGACACAATCGCAGTAGTTCTCCCAGCGCTACCTTAGCCGATATTGCGGAACGTAAGGTACCAAAACATGGGAGCCGGGAAAACCCAACTATTGACCCAAGATATGATTCAGAGCTGATACATATAATGCTATAAGTTCAGGGTGCCGCACTGTCAAAAGTGTTCGAACTTCTCACGCCGTATTATGGGGTATACTGAAGCCCCTAGCGTACTAGTCGTACCAAAATGCACGGGTGCAATTTCTCGTAAATAAGCAAGAGAAAAAAAGGAAGGGTAATGCAATAATAGACTAACGCTATGCATTGTTATTAAATGATACGTCGAAGCGTACTGATACAAGTAGTGCAAAAAGCAAAAAATAGGACTATTTGACATGTCCTATCCAAGGGCAAGCTGCGTATGGGTATTTAAAACAGGTATGTCAATCGTTATTAGAGACCACCTGGGGATTCCTTTGTACGTCTTAGCTTCTTGCCTCCTTGGTGTTTCCTTCCCGTAATGCGTCCAGCAGTGAGACTACCGGAAAGGGCTTCCAGAGAGTAAGGTCCTGGAAGAGAGAAAATGATAAAGGTATACAGCCCCTAGGGCGGTTGAACCGCATTGTGGGACGTGTCCTGGCCGTGCCTCCGCCTATGCCCATGGTATTTTTAGTGCGCAATTATGTACGCGCGGCACAAGTTTCGTCGCTTGACCGGGACTAGGATGGAGGCCGAATTGCTAGGCGAGCTCTGAACGTGCCAGGCGATCCTGCTGCAGGTTACTCCGGACTCGCTTGAAGGTGTCTGGGGTCTTTATCACTGAATTGGCGGTTTGCCTTGAGAGGTTGTTTTGTTCTTCTGCTGCGAGGGCCGCAGTGTGCTCCTCCGTGCGGAGCGAGCGTTTTGTGTTTCCATTTACTGTTATAACCCCGCGAGGTCCTGGCATTTTGAGCTTGAGGTATGCATAATGCGGTACCACATTGAATCTGGCAAATGCGGTTCGTCTGAGCAGTGCGTGATAGCCACTGCGGAACGGGACGATGTCGAAGATTAACTCCTCGCTTCGGAAGTTGTCCAGAGATCCGAAGACCACTTTATGTGTGATTGAGCTCGTGCAATGGGCCTCTACACCTGGGATGACACCTTTAAAGGTGGTTTTAGTGGGTTTGACCCTCGAGGGGTCTATACCCATTTTACGCACTGTATCCTGATAGAGCAGGTTCAGACTGCTACCGCCATCCATAAGGACTCGGGTGAGGTGAAATCCGTCGATGATGGGGTCGAGGACCAATGCGGCAGATCCGCCATGACAGATACTAGTGGGGTGGTCCCTGCGATCGAAGGTGATCGGACAAGAGGACCATGCGTTGAACTTTGGGGCGACTGGCTCCATCACATAGACGTCCCTTAGTGCACGCTTCCGTTCCCTCTCGGGAATGTGGGTTGCGTATATCATGTTCACCGTTTTCACTTGTGGAGGGAATCTCTTCTGTCCTCCTGTGTTCGACGGCCGAGGCTCTTCCTCGTCGTCGCTATGCAGCCCCTTGTCCTTGTTTTCGGCATTCAACTTGCCGGCCTGCTTGAACACACAACATTCCCTGTTGGTGTGATTGGCTGGCTTATCAGGGGTGCCGTGAATTTGACACGAGTGATCGAGTATGCGGTCCAAACTGGACGGGCCCGGATTGCTTCTTTTGAACGGCTTCTTCCGCTGACCGGATTTAGAGCCGCTGAATCCGGCATTGACTGCCGTGTCTTTGGCGTTGTTGCCGTTGTTGCGGCACTTGTGTCTGTTACGACGTGGTCTGCCGTTAGTATCCTTTGTATCTGAAGTGCCATGACTTCTTGATGTGTTGTTGCTGCGAGCCAGACAGCTGTCTTCGCCCGCACAAAAGAGGGTCATGAGCGTCGTGAGGGCTGCCATAGACTTCGGCTTCTCCTGGCCAAGGTGCCGGGCGAGCCACTCGTCACGGATGTTATGCTTAAATGCCGCTAAGGCCTCTGCATCCGGACATTTGACAATTTGGTTTTTCTTAGTTAGGAACCGGGTCCAGAATTGCTTGGCCGATTCCCCTGGCTGCTGATTTATATGGCTCAAGTCGTCAGCGTCCGGTGGTCACACATAAGTGCCCTGGAAGTTGTCAAGGAATGCATCTTCCAAATCCTCCAGCTGCCAATGGAGTCTGCTGGCAAGCTATTCAGCCAATGCCGAACTGGTCCTTTGAGTTTTAGTGGGAGGTACTTGATGGCATGTAGATCATCACCGCGAGCCATGTGGATGTGGAGGAGGAAATCCTCGATCCATACCGCGGGATCTGTTGTACCATCATATGATTCAATGTTTACGGGTTTAAAACCCTCTGGGAATTCGTGATCCATTACTTCATCAGTGAAGCATAGGGCGTGTGCGGCGCCTCTGTGCCGGGCTATATCACGACGCAGTTCATATGAGTCTTGTCTGCTGTATTCGGCCCGGCCGGATTTGCTTTTAGTATATTCGGCGTGACGGTCATCGTCCCGCGTTGGTGCGCGCCCCCGTGATCCGTAGATCGATCTTGCATGTTTTGCCTTGTTTTCCAATACGTCTCGTAGGTCCTGCGTGTTGCCCCAGGCCTTGGTATTTTTGTTTGAGTGGCGGCGGGGTGCGGGCTGAACTTCGGTCTGATATGCCTCTCTGTCTCGGCCACGAGGTGGCCGATCTGCCGCATCATACGCTGGTGATGTAGGTTTTAATGCTTCCTCCTCGAGTCGAGGTAGCAACCTGCGCTTTGGTTAACTCTTGGTTGGGCGCTCGAGTTCGTATTCCTTTGCTGCCAGGACTTCAGTCCATCTATCCGCTAGCAGATCTTGATCAGCTCGAAGCTGTTGTTGCTTTTTCTTCAGGCTGTTTGCTGTGGCTATAAGCTGGCGCTTGAAGCGCTCCTGCTCGACGGGATCCTCAGGTACGACAAATTCTTCATCGCCGAGGCTCACTTCGTCTTCGGAGAGAGGCATGTAATTGTCATTCTCTGATTCTCCGTTTGCTGCCTGTTCCGGAGGGCTAGCTTGTTCATCCTCCCGCTCGAGGTCTGGTTGGAGGGGATTATCATCGTCTTCGGCACTATCCGGAGTGTTATTGTCTCTTGTGCCGGTATCGCTGCTTTTGCTATGGCGAGACTTAGAGCGGCGCCGCTGACGTCGGTGCTTGGGTTGCTTCTTGGATGGATTATCCTCCGCTGTCTTATCGCCATCCCCTTCTTTGGGGGTGTCCACCATGTATATGTCATACGATGAGGTGGCAGTCCAGCGCCCTGTGGGCGGTGGTTCCTGTTCATCTCCTGCATCATTGTCCATACCGTCGATGTCTTCGGAGCCGAAGTCGAGCTTGTCGGTTAAATCGTCGACAGTGGCTACTAAGTGGGTGGTGGGTGGGGCGCGAATTTCTTCGTCGTCTGCATCCCATTCTAGCCGGACATAGTTCGGCCAATGGTCTCCTGACTGGGAGAGAGACTTCAACGAGTTTAGTACGTCGCCAAAAGGCGAGTGCTGAAAGATATCCGCGGAGGTAAACTCCATGATCGGTGCCCAATCGGATTTGATGGGCACGGACGCAGGCGGCTCGGAGTCCGCGGCCGGGGACGAATCCAACGGTTCGGCAATACGGGTCTCGTAGGAGGTGAAGTTAGTATTCGGCTCTATCGCCACCGGGTGTGCGGCCTCCGAGGCGGGGTCCATCCACCCGTCCTCAGATGGCGCAATTTGTTCCGGATTGAGGGCCGGAGTGGTTGCAGGTGTGATCTTCCGAACACTGTCCGACGGCAGAGCTAAATCATGCTCGTCGTGATTGTGCGGCGCACCTGACATGGGCTCAAATCCGTCGAAGATCAAGTCCCCGCGGATGTCGGCAGTATAGTTCAGGTTTCCAAATCTGACCTGATGGCCAGGGGCGTAGCTTTCGATCTGCTCCAGATGGCCAAGCAAATTGGCCCGCAGTATGAAACCGCCGAATACGAAGATCTGCCCGGGGAGGAAAACCTCACCCTGGATCGCATCGTTGCTGATGATTGAAGGAGCCATCACGCCTTATGGTGACGACACAGTGGAACTCTTAATGAAAGCACCAATGTTGGTGTCAAAACTGGCGGATCTCGGGTTGGGGGTCCCGAATTGTGCGTCTAAGGCGGATGGCAACAGGAGGCAGGGGACACAATGTTTACCCAGGTTCGGGCCCTCTCGATGGAGGTAGTACCCTACTTCCTGCTTGATTGATCTTGATGATATGAGTATTACAAGAGTTGATCTACCACGAGATCGTAGAGGCTAAACCCTAGAAGCTAGCCTATGGTATGATTGTTGTTGTCCTACGGACTAAACCCTCCGGTTTATATAGACACCAGAGGGGGCTAGGGTTACACAGAGTCGGTTACAAGGGAGGAGATCTATATATCCATATTGCCAAGCTTGCCTTCCACGCCAAGGAAAGTCCCATCCGGACACGGGACGAAGTCTTCAATCTTGTATCTTCATAGTCCAATAGTCCGGCCAAAGGATATAGTCCGGCTGTCCGAGGGCCCCCTAATCCAGGACTCCCTCAAGCGGTACTACTGCTTGCGAGCGGTACTAAAAAAATACATCCGTGCCTACCACCGCTGGACTTATGACGAGTTTTTGGTCCGGAGCGGAAGTATCCACGGAAGTATCCACGGAAGTAGCCGCGGTAGTACCACTCCCAAGAGCGGTAGTAAAAAATTACATCCCCTCCAAGCGGTAGTACCGCTGCAGCCTTTTTAAGGACACCAAAACTGACACAACTTCTGCAAACTGACTCCAAATTCAACGAAACCAAGTTTGTTGGAAAGCTAGCGACAAGGGCTAACGCAATATTGATAGAAATAACGATAATAAGGAAATTAGAAAAGGCCCAAGAGAAAATGGTGAGAACCCTTCCTTGAATAATACCGGTAAAACCTCCAACTCCGAAAACGCAATAGAAGAAGCATGAGAACTCCGTTTTCGATGAACTCGAGCTTGTCATCAAGATGACCATAAGCTCTAAGACTCAAAAAGAGAACAAAACAAGAACCAAGAAAGATGATGCAAGGATGCAATGGTTTGAGCTCTCTGCGAACGATACGATCAAGCTACTCATCAAGAGCCCCCCTTGATAGTACGACAATCAATCCTATAACCCTGTCTCCCAACTACAACCATGAGACCGGTAAAATAGAAAACCTATTAGGGGAAAACCTTTGCCTTGCACAAAGTCCACTTGAGCTACATGTAGACGATCTTGACTTCCTCAAGTTGGACCACCTTTCTTGATTGCGTTGGCTTGGTGAAGACTAGTAGATTGCTCCCCATACTCCACTATGGGTGAGCCACTCTTCACCACAATGGACGGCAAGCTTCAAGTACTTGATCTCTTCATGATGCATCACTTGAACTTGCACACGGCAACCTAACCCCACAAAGAACTCTCACGAAGACCATGGGTTAGTACACCAAGCGTAATTGACAATGCTTACCATACCATGGGATCACTTGATCCCTCTCGGTACATCTTCTACGCTTTGTGTGTCGATCAACTTGATTCACTCTTTGACTTAGTCTTGGTCAACCTCTCACAAGACCAATCTTTTAGGTAATTCCTTGAATAGCACCTTGGTCGACACAAACTCTCCTTGAAACCAATACATGTACTCCAAGAAAAGCCTATGGATAAAACCTTCAAATATAACTCAAGGCAACCATTAGTCCATAGAGATTGTCATCAATTACCAAAACCAAACATGGGGGCACCGCATGTTCTTTCAATCTCCCCCATTTTGGTAATTGATGACAATCACTTTCAAGAGAGTTTATACAAGGAATTATGCATCACCATGCAATGCAACAACCAATAATGCATGCATATGAGGTGCAAACGCTTAGGAACACAACCAAAGCAAGAAAAGATGACTCTCTAAACTTCTCCACAAAACTCTCTGAAACTTCTCCCCCATTGGCATCGATTGCCAAAATGCGAGAAAAGCTTAGAAGGCCAAAATAAATTGTGTTTCTCCATAAATTGTGTATTTCTCCACAAGAGAGTGGAATGCAATACACATATCCAACGGTAAATACTTGGAGGAAGACAAACTATATTGAGGCCCAAAGATTGCAAAAGAATGATATGCCACAAAGACATAACAAAGAGACAAACAAGCAATCAAGCAATCAAAAGATACCAATTGAAGCAAGCTATATATCAAAATATACCACTTGAACCAACTAGACCAAAGATCCTACGAGCCACATGAATAAAAGATATTATGATATGAGCAAAGGAGTGTTCTAGAGAAACTAGAGAAGCTCCCCATGATTTGTGCATAATTTATTTTTGTAATTGGATACAACGAGCACAAAATAGGATCATCACTCCCCCAAGATCAATAGAACCTCACGAAAAGTGCAAGTGGACATGCAGGAAACAAAGCCTAGCACTTGCAACAAACAAATGGTTGAGCAACATATAAAAGAGGCAACTTAAGAGTAGGCTCAACCAAAATGATGTGTGTGAGTCATGGCAAAGCACTTGAGAAGACTAATGTAAGGGTGAGCATTAAGCATCAACATAGTCTTGACTAGTGGAGATACAAGGTGCATGACATGTCCTTCCCACACACACCAAGCAAATGGGTTCACAAGCACACTAAATATGCACAATGAATAACCAACACTTGTGACAACCCATGGTGAAGAAAGAAACTGATGGCTTTGTCAATAGGAGGGATACCAATCAAAATGGCAAAAGCCTCATCAAGACAAGCAAGAGAAAAAATAATATCTTCACCACAACAGAGTGCATCAATATGCAACGATATAAGATCCGCACTCAAGATAAATCCTTTCACATAACCACCAAGGAAAGGTGGACGTGAAAGAATAAGGATATCAACTACAGATGTAACTTCCCTCAAGTGTATAAGATTCTAGGTAGATGAAAATCATGATGATATCAATCCACAAAGAAGGATACACACACGAAATAGTTACAAAAAGGAAAGAACAAGATATCGACAAGGAAGTCATAAATATACCAATAAGAAATTTGCTTGAGAGCATAGCACATGGATAAATATGGTCTTATTGTACATAAATGAATTCCAACCACACGAACATCAAAGACATCACAACTAGCAACAAGAGATCATTGTTGGGATGCTTTGAGAAAGTAAACAAGTATCACAAGAAAGAATGAATAACATGCCATGATACAACCTACACAAGGTTGATGCAAGAAATGTGTGCGTGAAGTATATGAAGATACTTGTTACCGAGTTAACATTGGAAGGATGTAGTAGATACCAATTGAAGGTAGATAGTAGTTCATTGATCATCCTAGCTTGACTCCAAAAAGCACATGGTGACAACACCTTCCTTGTGAGTGAGCCGAGCATCCAATGCATCTCCAATTGTTCCTAGAACAACAACACAAACAAAATGGTACCCAAACTCATTGGGACCAAAGATTTAGAGAACCAACAATATACAGGACAAACTCCACAAAAATATGTGCATATAGATATGAAAAAGAATTTCATGCACATCTCATCCAATTTGATACTTGGTGGAGTTTCCCCTATATATTGGGTCAAAGAAAGAAAGAAAGCATGCCAAAGAAACTACATGAAGTTAATATGCATGCTCAAGACTTTCAAGAACCAATACCAATTGACAAAGAAATACCAAGTGAAGAAAAGATACTGATGACCCACAAGTATAGGGGATCTATCGTAGTCCTTTCGATAAGTAAGAGTGTCGAACCCAACAAGTAGCAGAAGGAAATGATAAGCGGTTTTCAGTAAGGTATTCTCTGCAAGCACTGAAATTATCGGTAACAAATAGTTTTGTGATAAAGTAATTTGTAACAGGTAACAAGTAATAAAAGTAAATAAGGTGCAACAAGATGGCCCAATCCTTTTTGTAGCAAAGGACAAGCCTGGACAAACTCTTATATAAAGGAAAACGCTCCCGAGGACACATGGGAATTATCGTCAAACTAGTTTTCATCACGCTCATATGATTCACGTTCGTTACTTTGATAATTTGGTATGTGGGTGGACCGGTGCTTGGGTGCTGTCCTTGTTGGGGAACGTAGCAGAAATTCAAAATTTTCTACGCATCACCAAGATCAATCTATGGAGTAATCTAGCAACGAGGGGAAGGGGAGTGCATCTACATACCCTTGTAGATCGCTAAGCGGAAGCGTTGCAAGAACGCGGATGAGGGAGTCGTACTCGTAGCGATTCAGATCGCGGTTGATTCCGATCTGAGCACCGAAGAACGGTGCCTCCGCGTTCAACACACGTGCAGCCCGGTGACGTCTCCCACGCCTTGATCCAGCAAGGAGAGAGGGAGAGGTTGGGGAAGACTCCATCCAGCAGCAACACGACGGCGTGGTGGTGATGGAGGAGCGTGGCAATCCCGCAGGGCTTCGCCAAGCACCGCGGGAGAGGAGGAGGAAGAAGAGGGGTAGGGCTGCACCGAAAGAGAGACGTTCTCATGTCTTGGGCAGCCCCAAAACCCCAATATATATAGGGGAGAGGGAGGGCTGCGCCCCCCATCTAGGTTTCCCCCTCAAGGGGTGCGGCCAGCCCTAGATGGGGCTTGGGGGGCGGCCAAAGGGGGGAGGAGTGCCTCCCAAGTCAAGTGGAGGCCCTCCCCCTTAGGGTTTCCCCTCTCCCATGCGCATGGGCCTTGGGGGGGCTGGTGCCCCTGGCCCATTAAGGCTAGGGCGCCCCCTTACAGCCCATGCTGCTGTATTGGACGTGGTGGAACATTTTCCGGACCTCCGGATCCCTCCGGAATCCTCCGGAACCTTCTGGAAGCTTCCCGGTACAATACTGAAAAAACCCGAACTTTTCCCGGAACCCGAACAACAACTTTCCATATATAAATCTTTACCTCCGGACCATTCCGGAACTCCTCGTGACGTCCGGGATCTCATCCGGGACTCCGAACAACATTCGGTAACCACGTACATACTTTCCCTATAACCCTAGCGTCATCGAACCTTAAGTGTGTAGACCCTACGAGTTCGGGAACCATGCAGACATGACCGAGACGTTCTCCGGTCAATAACCAACAGCGGGATCTGGATACCCATGTTGGCTCCCACATGTTCCACGATGATCTCATCGGATGAATCACGATGTCGGGGATTCAATCAATCCCGTATACAATTCCCTTTGTCTAACGGTATGTTACTTGCCCGAGATTCGATCGTCGGTATCCCTATACCTTGTTCAATCTCGTTACCGGCAAGTCTCTTTACTCGTTCCGTAACTCACATCATCCCGTGATCAACTCCTTGGTCACATTGTGCACATTATGATGATGTCCTACCGAGTGGGCCCAGAGATACCTCTCCGTTTACACGGAGTGACAAATCCTAGTCTCGATTCGTGCCAACCCAACAGACACTTTCGGAGATACCTGTAGTGCACCTTTATAGCCACCCAGTTACGTTGTGACGTTTGGTACACCCAAAGCATTCCTACGGTATCCGGGAGTTGCACAATCTCATGGTCTAAGGAACTGATACTTGACATTAGAAAAGCTCTGAGCAAACGAACTACACGATCTTGTGCTAGGCTTAGGATTGGGTCTTGTCCATCACATCATTCTCCTAATGATGTGATCCCGTTATCAACGACATCCAATGTCCATGGTCAGGAAACCGTAACCATCTATTGATCAACGAGCTAGTCAACTAGAGGCTTACTAGGGACATGGTGTTGTCTATGTATCCACACATGTATCTAAGTTTCCTATCAATACAATTCTAGCATGGATAATAAACGTTTATCATGAACAAGGAAATATAATAATAACCAATTTATTATTGCCTCTAGGGCATATTTCCAACAGTCTCCCACTTGCACTAGAGTCAATAATCTAGTAAACATCGCCATGTGATTAACACTCATAGGTCACATCACCATGTGACCAACATCCAAAGAGTTTACTAGAGTCAACAATCTAGTTCACATCATTATGTGATTAACACTCAATGAGTTCTGGTTTGATCATGTTATGCTTGTGAGAGAGGTTATTAGTCAATGGGTCTGAACCTTTCAAATCCGTGTGTGCTTTACGAATATCTATGTCATCTTGTGGATGCTACCACGCGCCATTTGCAGCCATTTCAAATAATTGCTCTACTATACGAATCCGGTTTACTACTCAGAGTCATCCGGATTAGTGTCAAAGTTCGCATCGACGTAACCCTTTACGACGAACTCCTTTCCACCTCCATAACCGAGAAAATTCCTTAGTCCACTAGATACTAAGGATAAGTTCGACCGCTGTAATGTGATCCATTCCCGGATCACTATTGTACCCCTTGACCAACTCATGGCAAGGCACACTTCATGTGCGGTACACAGCATAGCATACTGTAGAGCCTACGTCTAAAGCATAGGGGACGACCTTCGTCCTTTCTCTCTCTTCTGCTGTGGTCAGGTCTTGAGTCTTACTCAATACTCACACCTTGTAATACAGCCAAGAACTCCTTCTTTGCTGATCTATTTTGAACTCTTTCAAAATCATGTCAAGGTGTGCGTTCTTTGAAAGTATCATCGGGCGTCTTGATCCATCTCTATGGATCTTGATGCCCAATATGTAAGCAGCTTTATCCAGGTCTTCCTTTGAAAAACTCCTTTCAAACAACCCTTTATGCTTTCCAGAAATTTTACATCATTTCGGATCAACAATATGTCATTCACATATACTTATCAGAAATGTTGCAGCGCTCCCACTCACTTTATTGTAAATACAAGTTTCTAACAAACTTTGTATGAACCCAAAAACTTTGATCACTCCATCAAAGCATATATTCTGACTCCGAGATGCTTGCTCTAGTCCATGGAAGGATCACTGGAGCTAGCATACCTTTTAGCATCCTTAGGATCGACAAAACCTTTCTGACTGTATCACATACAACCTTTCCTTACGAAAACTGGTAAGGAAACTTGTTTTGACATCCATCTGCCAGATTTCATAAATGCAGCTAATGCTAACATGATTCTGACGGACTTAAGCATCGCTACGGATGAGAAAATCTCATCGTAGTCAACTCCTTGAACTTGTGAAAATACTTTTTTCCACAAGTCGAGCTTCATAGACGGTAAGATTACCGTCCACGTCCGTCTTCTTCTTAAAGATCCATTTATCTCGGATTTCATGGCTTCTAACCATTTGTCGGAATATGGGCCCACCATCGCTTCTCCATAGCTCGTAGGTTCAGTATTGTCCAACAACATGATATCTCAGACAGGATCACGTACCACTCTGAAGTAGCAAGCATCCTCGTCGTCCTACGAGGTTTGGTGGTGACTTGATCCGAAGTTTCATGATCACTATCATAAGCTTCCACTTCAATTGGTATAGGTGCCACAGGAACAACTTCCTGTGCCCTGCTACACACTAGTTGAAGTGACGGTTCAATAACCTTATCAAGTCTCCACCATCCTCCCACTCAATTCTTTCGAGAGAAACTTTTCCTCGAGAAAGGACCTGTTTCTAGAAGCAATTACTTTTGCTTCCAGATCTGAAATAGGAGGTACACCCAACTGTTTTGGGTGTTCTATGAAGATGCATATATCCTCTTTGGGTTCGAGCTTATCAGCCTGAAACTTTTTCACATAAGCATCGCAGCCCCAAACTTTTAAGAAACGACAACTTAGGTTTCTCTAAACGGTGTCGTCTCAACGGAATTGCGTGGTGCCCCTTTTAAAGTGAATGCGGTTGTCTCTAATGCCTAACCCATAAACGATAGTGGTAATTCGATAAGAGACATCATGGTATGCACCATATCCAATAGGGTGCAGTTATGATGTTCGGACACACCATTACACTATGGTGTTCAGGGCGGTATTAATTGTGAAACACTTTCCACAATGTCTTAATTGTGTGCCAAACTCGTAACTCAGATACTCATCTCTATGATCATATCACAAACATTTTATCCTCTTGTCACGACGATCTTCAACTTCACTCTGAAATTACTT
This sequence comes from Triticum aestivum, assembly GCF_018294505.1. Lineage (NCBI taxonomy): Eukaryota > Viridiplantae > Streptophyta > Magnoliopsida > Poales > Poaceae > Triticum > Triticum aestivum. The sequence goes on along the minus strand of NC_057814.1, from coordinate 423,815,758 downwards.
GAACCTTTCAATAATTCAAACTTGTGTTTCATCAAGTAAATACACTCAGCATCCACTCAAATCATCTGTGAAGTAAGAACATAACGATATCCACTGCATGCCTCAGCACTCATTGGACTGCATACATCAAAATGTATTACTTCCAATAAGTTGCTTTCTTGTTCCATCTTACTGAAAACGAGGCCTTTCAGTCATCTTGCCCATGTGGTATGATTTGCATGTCTCAAGTGATTCAAAATCAAGCGAGTCCAAACGATCCATCTGCATGGAGTTTCTTCATGCATATATACCTAAAGACATGGTTCGCATGTCTCAATCTTTTCAAAAACGAGTGAGTCCAAAGATCCATCTACATGGAGCTTCTTCATGCGTTCTATACCAATATGACTCAAATGGCAGTGCCACAAGTATGTGGAACTATCATTACTATTTTATATCTTTTGGCACGAACATGTGTATCACTACGATCGAGATTCATTTTAGGTGCAAGACCATTGAAGGTATTATTCAAATAAACAGAGTAACCATTATTCTCCTTAAATGAATAACCGTATTGCGATAAACATAATCCAATCATGCTCAACGCAAACACCAAATCTCGATGGTAGAGGGAGCATGCGATGCTTGATCACATCAACCTTGGAAACACTTCCAACACATATCGTCATCTCACCTTTAGCTAGTCTCCGTTTATTCCGCAGCTTTTATTTCGAGTTACTAACACTTAGCAACCGAACCGGTATCTAATACCCTAGTGCTGCTAGGAGTACTAGTAAAGTACACATTCATATAACGTATATCCAATATACTTCTGTCGACCTTGCCCGCCTTCTCATCTACCAAGTATCTAGGGTAGTACTGCTTCAGTGACCGTTCCCCTCATTACAGAAGCACTTAGTCTCGGGTTTGGGTTCAACCTTGGGATTCTTTACTAGAGCAGCAAATGACTTGCTGTTTCATGAAGTATCCCTTTTGCCCTTGCCCTTCTTAAACTAGTGGTTTTACTAACCATCAACAATTGATGCTCCTTCTTGATTTCTACTTTCGCGGTGTCAAACATCACGAGTTGCTTCAAGGATCATCATCTATCCTTGATATGTTATAGTTCATCACGAAGCTCTAATAGCTTGGTGGCAGTGACTATGGAGAACCATCACTATCTCATCTGGAAGATTAACTCCCACTCGATTCTAGCGATTGTGGCACTCAGACAATCTGAGCACATGCTCAACGATTGAGCCTTTCTCCCTTAGTATGCAGGCTTAAGAAACTTGTCAGAGGTCTCATACCTCTTGACGTGGGCACTAGTCTGAAATCCAAATTTCAGTCTTCGGAACATCTCACATGTTCTGCGACGTTTCAAAAATGTCTTTGGTCCCACAATTCTAAACCGTTAGCATTACGCACTGAACTATCACGTAGTCATCAAAACGTGTATGTCAGATGTTTCGCAACATCTACAGACGACGCTGAGGTTCAGCATACCGAGCGGTGCATTAAGGACATAAGCCTTCTGTGCAGCAATGAGGACAATCCTCAGTTTACGGACCCAGTCCGCATAATTGCTACTACCAACTTTCAACTAAATTTTCTCTAGGAACATATCTTAAACAGTAGAACTAAAGCGTATGACATAATTTGCAAAGACCTTTTGACTATGTTCATGATAATGAAGTTCATCTGATTATTGAATGAACTCCCACTCAGATAGACATCCCTCTAGTCATCTAAGTGATACATGATCCGAGTCAAACTAGGCCGTGTCCGATCATCACGTGAGACGGACTAGTCATCATCGGTGAACATCTCCATGTTGATCGCATCTACTATACGACTCATGTTCGACCTTTCGATCTCTTGTGTTCCGAGGCCATGTCTGTACATGCTAGGCTCGTCAAGTCAACCTAAGTGTTTCGCATGTGTTCCGAGGCCATGTCTGTACATGCTAGGCTCGTCAACACCCGTTGTATTCGAACGTTAGAATCTATCACACCCGATCATCATGTGGTGCTTCGAAACAACGAACCTTCGCAACGGTGCACAGTTAGGGGGAACACGTCTCTTGAAATTTTAGTGAGGGATCATCTTATTTATGCTACCGTCGTTCTAAGAAAATAAGATGCATAACATGATAAACATCACATGCAATCAAATAGTGACATGATATGGCCAATATCATTTTGCTCCTTTGATCTCCATCTTCGGGGCACCATGATCATCTTTGTCACCGGCATGACACCATGATCTCCATCATCATGATCTCCATCATTGTGTCTTCATGAAGTTGTCACGCCAACGATTACTTCTACTTCTATGGCTAACGCGCTTAGCAATAAAGTAAAGTAATTTACATGGCGTTATTCAATGACACGCAGGTCATACAAAAAATAAAGACAACTCCTATGGCTCCTGCCGGTTGTCATACTCATCGACATGCAAGTCGTGATTCCTATTACAAGAATATGATCAATCTCATACATCACATATATCATTCATCACATCTTCTGGCCATATCACATCACATAGCACATGCTGCAATAACAAGTTAGACGTCCTCTAATTGTTGTTGCAAGTTTTTACGTGGCTTGTATAGGTTTCTAGCAAGAACGTTTCTTACCTACGTAAAACCACAACGTGATATGCCAATTTCTATTTACCCTTCATAAGGACCCTTTTCATCGAATCCGTTCCGACTAAAGTGGGAGAGACAGACACCCGCTAGCCACCTTATGCAACTAGTGCATGTCAGTCGGTGGAACCTGTCTCACGTAAGCGTACGTGTAAGGTCGGTCCGGGCCGCTTCATCCCACAATGCCGCCGAAACAAGATAAGACTAGTAGCGGCAAGAAGAATTGACAACATCGACGCCCACAACTACTTTGTGTTCTACTCGTGCATAGAAACTACGCATAGACCTAGCTCATGATGCCACTGTTGGGGAACGTAGCAGAAATTTAAAATTTTCTACGCATCACCAAGATCAATCTATGGAGTAATCTAGCAACGAGGGGAAGGGGAGTGCATCTACATACCCTTGTAGATCGCTAAGCGGAAGCGTTGCAAGAACGTGGATGAGGGAGTCGTACTCGTAGCGATTCAGATCGCGGTTGATTCCGATCTGAGCACCGAAGAACGGTGCCTCCGCGTTCAACACACGTGCAGCCCGGTGACGTCTCCCATGCCTTGATCCAGCAAGGAGAGAGGGAGAGGTTGGGGAAGACTCCATCCAGCAGCAACACGACGGCGTGGTGGTGATGGAGGAGCGTGGCAATCCCGCAGGGCTTCGCCAAGCACCGCGGGAGAGGAGGAGGAAGAAGAGGGGTAGGGCTGCACCGAAAGAGAGACGTTCTCATGTCTTGGGCAGCCCCAAAACCCCAATATATATAGGGGAGGGGGAGGGCTGCGCCCCCCATCTAGGGTTTCCCCTCAAGGGGTGCGGCCAGCCCTAGATGGGGCTTGGGGGGCGGCCAAAGGGGGGAGGAGTGCCTCCCAAGTCAAGTGGAGGCCCTCCCCCTTAGGGTTTCCCCTCTCCCATGCGCATGGGCCTTGGGGGGGCTGGTGCCCCTGGCCCATTAAGGCTAGGGCGCCCCCTTACAGCCCATGCTGCTGTATTGGACGTGGTGGAACATTTTCCGGACCTCCGGATCCCTCCGGCATCCTCCGGAACCTTCTGGAAGCTTCCCGGTACAATACCGAAAAAACCCGAACTTTTCCCGGAACCCGAACAACAACTTTCCATATATAAATCTTTACCTCCAGACCATTCCGGAACTCCTCGTGACGTCCGGGATCTCATCCGGGACTCCAAACAACATTCGGTAACCACGTACATACTTTCCCTATAACCCTAGCGTCATCGAACCTTAAGTGTGTAGACCCTACGGGTTCGGGAACCATGCAGACATGACCGAGACGTTCTCCGATCAATAACCAACAGCGGGATCTGGATACCCATGTTGGCTCCCACATGTTCCACGATGATCTCATCGGATGAACCACGATGTCGGGGATTCAATCAATCCCGTATACAATTCCCTTTGTCTAACGGTATGTTACTTGCCCGAGATTCGATCGTCGGTATCCCTATACCTTGTTCAATCTCGTTACCGACAAGTCTCTTTACTCGTTCCGTAACTCACATCATCCCGTGATCAACTCCTTGGTCACATTGTGCACATTATGATGATGTCCTATCGAGTGGGCCCAGAGATACCTCTCCCTTTACACGGAGTGACAAATCCCAGTCTCGATTCGTGCCAACCCAACAGACACTTTCGGAGATACCTGTAGTGCACCTTTATAGCCACCCAGTTACGTTGTGACGTTTGGTACACCCAAAGCATTCCTACGGTATCCGGGAGTTGCACAATCTCATGGTCTAAGGAACTGATACTTGACATTAGAAAAGCTCTGAGCAAACGAACTACATGATCTTGTGCTAGGCTTAGGATTGGGTCTTGTCCATCACATCATTCTCCTAATGATGTGATCCCGTTATCAACGACATCCAATGTCCATGGTCAGGAAACCGTAACCATCTATTGATCAACGAGCTAGTCAACTAGAGGCTTACTAGGGACATGGTGTTGTCTATGTATCCACACATGTATCTGAGTTTCCTATCAATACAATTCTAGCATGGATAATAAACGTTTATCATGAACAAGGAAATATAATAATAACCAATTTATTATTGCCTCTAGGGCATATTTCCAACAGTCCTTTCTTGGACAAGCATCTCACTTATGATTAACCCCTATTGCAAGCACCCGCAACTACAAAATAAGTATTAAGGTAAACCTAACCATAGCATGAAACATATGGATCCAAATCAGCCCCTTACGAAGCAACGCATAAACTAGGGTTTAAGCTTCTGTCACTCTAGCAACCCATCATCTACTTATTACTTCCCAATGCCTTCCTCTAGGCCCAAACAATGGTGAAGTGTCATGTAGTCGACGTTCACATAACACCACTAGAGGAAAGACAACATACATCTCATCAAAATATCGAACGAATACCAAATTCACATGACTACTTATAGGAAGACTTCTCCCATGTCCTCAGGAACAAACGTAACTACTCACAAATCATATTCATGTTCATAATCAGAAGGGTATTAATATGCATAAAGGATCTAAACATATGATCTTCCACCAAATAAACCAACTAGCATCAACTACAAGGAGTAATCAACACTACTAGCAACCCACAGGTACCAATCTGAGGCTTTGGGACAAAGATTGGATACAAGAGATGAACTAGGGTTTTAAAGGAGATGGTGCTGGTGAAGATGTTGATGGAGATTGACCCCCTCCCGATGATAGGATCGTTGGTGATGACGATGGCGATGATTTCCCCCTCCCGGAGGGAAGTTTCCCCGGCAGAACAACTCCGCCGGAGCCCTAGATTGGTTCCGCCTCGTGGCGGCGGTGTTTCGTCCCGCAAGCTTGCTTATGATTTTTTCGAGTGTAAAAGACCTCATATAGCAGAAGATGGGCACCGGAGGCCTGCCAGGGGGCCCACGAGGCAGGGGGGCGTGCCCAGGGGGGTAGGGCGCGCCGCCCACTCGTGGATGGTGGGTGGCCCCCCTCTCGTACTTTCTTCGCTCAGTATTTTTTATTAATTCCAAAAACTGCTTCTGTGAAGTTTCAGGACTTTTGGAGTTGTGCAGAATAAGTCTGTAATATTTGCTCCTTTTCCAGCCCAGAATTCTAGCTGCTGGCATTCTCCCTCTTCATGTAAACCTTGTAAAATAAGGGAGAATAGGCATAAGTATTGTGACATAACTTGTAATAACAGTCCATAATGCAATAAATATCGATATAAAAGCATGATGCAAAATGGACGTATCAACTCCCCCAAGCTTAGACCTCGCTTGTCCTCAAGCGGAAGCCGATAACATTAAATATGTCCACATGTTTAGAGATAGAGGTGTCGATAAAATAAAATACGGACATGAGGGCATCATGATCATTCTTATTACAACAACACATATGGACATTGTCATATGATTTCTTATGCTCAAGTAATAATCTATTCACAATGTCAAGTATGAATCAGAAACTTCATTGAGAACTAAGAAACTATAATCTCGGTCATTGAGGCAATTGCAATTTATCATAACATCGGAAAGAGTCAATATAAGAGCTTTTCAGCAAGTCCACATACTCAACTATCATTTAGTCTTTCACAATTGCTAACACTCACGCAATAATTATGGGCTTGGAGTTTTAATCGGACACAAAGAAAGATAGGGGCTTATAGTGCTGCCTCCCAACCTTTTACCTCAAGGGTAATGTCAACAATAATAGCTCATGCTAACTTACATCCAATTGGATATATATATCAGGATCTTTCCAACATAATGTGCTTGCCAAAGGATAAAATGTAAAAAGGAAAGGTGAAGATCACCATGACTCTTGTATAAGGTGTGAGACAAGAATAAAAGATAGGCCCTTCGCAGAGGGAAGTAGAGGTTGTCATGTGCTTTTATGGTTGGATGCACGAAATCTTAATGCAAAAGAACGTCACTTTATATTGCCACTTGTGATATGGACCTTTATTATGCAGTCCATCGCTTTTATTGCTTCCACATCACAAGATCGTATAAAGCTTATTTTCTCCACACTAATAAATGATACATATGTAGAGAGAAATTTTTATTGCATACAACATGACAACTTATGTTGGGGAACGTAGTAATTTCAAAAAAAAATCCTACGCACACGCAAGATCATGGTGATGCATAGCAACGAAAGGGGAGAGTGTCGTCCACGTACCCTCGTAGACCATTAAGCGGAAGCGTTATGACAACGCGGTTGATGTAGTCGTACGTCTTCACGATCGACGATCCTCAGTACCAAACGTACGACACCTCCGCGTTCAGCACACGTTCAGCTCGGTGACGTCCAGCGAACTCACGATCCAGTAGAGCTCGAGGGAGAGTTTCGTTGGCATGACAGCGTGGTGACGATGTTGATGAAGCTACCGACGCAGGGCTTCGCCTAAGCACCGCTACAATATGACCGAGGTGGATTATGGTGGAGGGGGCACCGCACACGGCTAAAAGATCAATGATCAATTGTTGTGTCTTTGGGGTGCCCCCCTGCCCCCATATATAAAGGAGCTAGGGGGGAGGCGGCCGGCCAGGAGGAGGGCGCGCCAAGGGGGGAGTCCTACTCCCACCGGGAGTAGGACTCCTCCTTTCCAAGTAGGAGTAGGAGAAGGGGGAAGGGAAGGAGAGAGGAGGAAGGAAAGGGGGGCGCCGCCCCCCTCCTTGTCCAATTCGGACTAGAGGGGGAGGGGGCATGCGGCCTGCCCTGGCCGCCCCTCCTCTTCTCCACTAAGGCCCATTAGGCCCAATATACTCCACGGGAGGTTCCGGTAACCCCCCGGTACTCCAGTAAATGTCCGAAACTTCCCGAAACACTTCTGGTGTCCAAACATAGTCGTCCAATATATCGATCTTTACGTCTCGACCATTTCAAGACTCCTCGTCATGTCCGTGATCACATCCGGGACTCCGAACTACCTTCGGTACATCAAAACACAAAAACTCATAATACCGATCGTCACAGAACTTTAAGCGTGTGGACCCTACGGGTTCGAGAACTATGTCGACATGACCGAGACACTTCTCCGGTCAATAACCAATAGCGTAACCTGGATGCTCATATTGGTTCCTACATATTCTACGAAGATCTTTATCGGTCAAACCGCATAACAACATACGTTGTTCCCTTTGTCATCGGTATGTTACTTGCCCAAGATTCGATCGTCGGTATCTCAATACCTTGCTCAATCTCGTTACCGGCAAGTCTCTTTACTCGTTCCGTAATGCATCATCCCGCAACTAACCCATTAGTCACATTGCTTGCAAGGCTTATAGTGATGTGCATTACCGAGAGGGCCCAAAGATACCTCTCCGACAATCGGAGTGACAAATCCTAATCTCGATCTATGCCAACTCAACAAGTACCACTGGAGACACCTGTAGAGGACCATTATAATCACCCAGTTACGTTGTGACGTTTGGTAGCACACAAAGCGTTCCTCCGGTAATCGGGAGTTTCATAATCTCATAGTTATAGGAACATGTATAAGTTATGAAGAGAGCAATAGCAGTAAACTAAACGATCAAGTGCTAAGCTAACGGAATGGGTCAAATCAATCACATCATTCTCCTAATGATGTGATCCCGTTAATCAAATGACAACTCATGTCTATGGCTAGGAAACTCAACCATCTTTGATTAACGAGCTAGTCAAGTAGAGGCATACTAGTGACACTATGTTTGTCTATGTATTCACACATGTATTATGTTTTCGGTTAATACAATTCTAGTATGAATAATAAATATTTATCCTGATAGGAGGAAATAAATAATAACTTTATTATTGCCTCTAGGGCATATTTCCTTCAGTCTCCCACTTGCACTATAGAAAATAATCTAGATTACACAGTAATGATTCTAACTCCCATGGAGTCTTGGTGCTGATCATGTTTTGCTCGTGGAAGAGGCTTAGTCGACGGGTCTGCAACATTCAGATCCGTATGTGATGTCTACTATGCAACCTTCTTCTTGTAGACGTTGTTGGGCCTCCAAGTGCAGAGGTTTGTAGGACAGTAGCACATTTCCCTCAAGTGGATGACCTAAGGTTTACCAATCCGTGGGAGGCGTAGGATGAAGATGGTCTCTCTCAAACAACCCTGCAACCAAATAACAAAGAGTCTCTTGTGTCCCCAACACACCCAATACAATGGTAAATTGTATAGGTGCACTAGTCCGGTGAAGAGATGGTGATACAAATGCAATATGGATGGTAGATATAGGTTTTTATAATATGAAATTATAAAAACAGCAAGGTAACAAGCGATAAAAGTGAGCGTAAATGGTATTGCAATTCTAGGAAACAAGGCATAGGGTTCATACTTTCACTAGTGCAAGTTCTCTCAACAATAATAACATAATTGGATCATATAACTATCCCTCAACATGCAACAAAGAGTCACTCCAAAGTCACTAATAGCGGAGAACAAACGGAGAGATTATTGTAGGGTACGAAACCACCTCAAAGTTATTCTTTCTAATCGATCTATTCAAGAGTCCGTAGTCAAATAACACGAAGCTATTCTTTCCGTTCGATCTATCATAGACTTCGTACTAGAATAACACCTTAAGACACAAATCAACCAAAACCCTAATGTCACCTAGATACTCCAATGTCACCTCAAGTATCCGTGGGTATGATTATACGATATGCATCACACAATCTCAAATTCATCTATTCAACCAACACAAAGAACTTCAAAGAGTGCCCCAAAGTTTCTACCGGAGAGTCAAGACGAAAACGTGTGCCAACCCCTATGCATAAGTTCACAATGTTACGGAACCCGTAAGTTGATCACCAAAACATACATCAAGTAGATCACGTGAATATCCCATTGTCACCACAGATAAGCACATGCAAGACATACATCAAGTGTTCTCAAATCCTTAAAGACTCAACCCGATAAGATAACTTCAAAGGGAAAACTCAATCCATTACAAGAGAGTAGAGGGGGAGAAACATCATAAGATCCAACTATAATAGCAAAGCTCGTGATACATCAAGATCGTACCACCTCAAGAACACGAGAGAGAGAGAGATCCAACACATAGCTACTGGTACATACCCTCAGCCCCGAGGGTGAACTACTCCCTCCTCGTCATGGAGAGCGCCGGGATGATGAAGATGGCACCGGTGAGGGATCTCCCCTCCTGCAGGGTGCCGGAACAGGGTCCTTATTGGTTTTTGGTGGCTACAGAGGCTTGCGGCGGCGGAACTCCCGATCTATTCTGCTCCCCGATGGTTTTAGGGTATATGAACATATATGGGCGAAAGAAGTCGGTCAGGGGAGCCACGAGGGGCCCACGAGGGTGGGGGCACGCCCAGGGGGGTAGGGCGCGCCTCCCTGCCTCGTGGCTTCCTCGAAGCTTCCCTGACGTCTACTCCAAGTCTCCTGGATTGCTTCCTTTCCAAAAATAACTCTCCCGAAGGTTTCATTCCGTTTGGACTCCGTTTGATATTCCTTTTCTTCGAAACACTGAAATAGGCAAGAAAACAACAATTTGGGCTGGGCCTCCGGTTAATAGGTTAGTCCCAAAAATAATATAAAAGTGTTTAGTAAAGCCCATAAACATCCAAAACAGATAATATAATAGCATGAATACTTCATAAATTATAGATACGTTGGAGACGTATCAGCATCCCCAAGCTTAATTACTGCCCGTCCTCGAGTAGGTAAATGATAAAATAAATAATTTATGAAGTGTGAATGCTAGCAGGTGCACAAGTTTGATCAATGATAATTTCAATCACCTTTTCTAGCATCATTATATGTCATAACAGTAGCTCATATCATAAAGCTTCTCATGATCAAGTAACAAGCTTTCACATGTTAAAGTATAGATCATAAACTTTCTTGAAAACTAACAAACAGTTCTCAGTCATCAAACAATTGCAATTCATCTTATTTTCAGGAAGGGTCTATGTAAGAGCTTTGATTTAGCAAATCCCACATACTCAACTATCATATAGTCTTCCATGATTGCTACCACTCGAAGCATATTTTTAGAACAAATAGCTTCCATCGAACACAGAGAAAGATAGGGGCTTAATGTTTCGCCTCCCAACTTATTTATCATATAGATAATGGTCAACAATAATAATTCATGATCAAATATATTTGAATGGCCATATATGCTTAGATCTTTCTCCACCACATGATGCTTGCTAGCTAAAAAGTAGGTTGGAATGAGAAGGAATACTACTGACCCTTGCATAAAAGTAAAAGATAGGCCCTTCGCAGAGGGAAGCAGGGATTTGCAGAGGTGCCAGAGCTCGAAGCTAAAACAGAGATGAAAATAATTTTGAGAGGTATGCTTTCATTGTCAACATAACGACCAAGAGTTCCCAATATCTTCCATACTAGACACTTTATAGGCGGTTCCCAAACAGAAAGGTAAAGATTTTACTCCCCCTCCACCAACAATCACACTCCACGGCTTGTCCGAAACAACGAGTGCCGTCCAACTTTCAACAATCCTGGGGGAGTTTGTTTAAATTATTTGCGAATTTGTTTTTGATCTTTTGATCATTGGACTGGGCATCCCAGTTACCAGCCATTTTCTCGTGAATGATGAGCGGAGTCCACTCATCGTGAGAATAACCCACCTAGCATGGAAGATACTGACAGCCCCTAGTTGCTACATGAGCTCGGGCATATGAAACAGATTATTATTCGAGCACCACATGTTAGAGGATCCATAACAATATAACTTCTATACAAATATACCCAATCATAACTCATTATGTTGTCTTCCTTGTCCAACTTCAACTAATTTGCTCAGGTTTGAAAATAATTAATGGGGCTCACAATCATAGAAGATGTCCAAGATAGTATATTTATATGTGAAATCTCTCTTCCTTCAATATTCTTTCATGAATTGTTCAAGTGACCAATACAATGTTTGCTAACCTTCAAAAAAATTTACCACCTCTACTTCTTATATGTGAAGGCATTACTCCCCATGGGATAAGCATATGAAACATATATGATTTCAGATTTATGATATCAAATCATTCAACTATTTACTCATAGGATATAAGTGAAGCACACGAGTAAATGACAAACTACTCCAAAAAGATATAAGTGAAGATCAATGAGTAGTTAAATAATTATGTAGCTATGTGAAGACTCTCTCTCATTTAAGAATTTTAGATCTTGGGATATTATTCAAACAGCAAGCAAAACAAAATAAAACGACATTTCAAGGATAACACTCATCTTGTGAAGAAGCAAAAACTTAGGCTCACCGATACTAACCGATAATTGTTGAAGAAGAAAGGTGGGATGCCTACCGGGGCATCCCCAAGCTTAGATACTTGAGACTTCTTGAAATATTATCTTGGGGTGCCTTGGGCATCCCCAAGCTTGAGCTTTTGTGTCTCCTTAATTCCTCTCATATCACGGTCTCCCTAAATCTCAAAAGCTTCATCCACACAAAACTCAACAAGGACTCGTGAGATAAGTTAGTATAAACCAATGCAAAAACCTTGTCATACTCTACTGTAGAAAATCACTAAAATTCTTATTCAACATTGCATACTAAATGCCTCTACATATTTAATAGTCCTATCCTCAAATAGAATCATTGAAGAAGCAAACATATGCAAACATAACAGCAATCTGCCTAAACAGGACAGTCTGTAAAGAATGCAGCAAGATCCATACTTCCCTAGCTCCAAAAATTATGAAAGAAAATTCCCACTGTAGTAAATTTATCAGAGCTTATTATGCAAAAGGTTTCAACATTTTATCACATTCTGACTTTTCTAGGGAATTTTTGCAACAACGGTAAACTTTCTGTTTTCAAACAGCAACATGAAGACTTGTAAAATAGGCATTGTAAAGGCTATCAATGCCACTTTTATTGAAATAAAAGATGCAAAACATTGTTCTCAATAACAGAAAGCAAATCCTAACAAAATAAATTGACGCTCCAAGCAAAACACATATCATGTGGTGAATAAAAATATAGCTCCAAGTAAAGTTACCGATGAACGAAGACGAAAGAGGGGATGCCTTCCGGGGCATCCCCAAGCTTAGGCTCTTGGTTGTCCTTGAATATTACCTTGGGGTGCCTTGGGAATCCCCAAGCTTAGGCTCTTGCCACTCCTTATTCCATAGTCCATCGAATCTTTACCCAAAACTTGAAAACTTCACAACACAAAACTTAACAGAAAACTCGTAAGCTCCGTTAGTATAAGAAAATAAAACCACCACTTAGGTACTGTTTTGAACTCATTCTTTATTTATATTGGTGTAATATCTACTGTATTAGAACTTCTCTATGGTTCATACCTCCGATACTACTCATAGATTCATCAAAATAAGCAAACAACACATAGAAAACAGAATCTGTCAAAAACAGAACAGTCTGTAGTAATCTGCATCAAACGCAAACTTCTAGAACTCAGAAACATCTGCCAGAATAGGAACACCTAGATAATTTGATTATTGATCAACTGCAATTGGAATCAGTATTTTATCACTTTCTGGTGATTTTTAACAATTGTTTTCGTGAGCAGAAAGTTTCTGTCTTTTTCAGCAAGATCAAATAATTACCATCCAAGAAGATCCTATAGGTCTTACTTGGCACAAACACTAATTAAAACATAAAACCACATCTAACCAGAGGCTAGATGATTTATTTATTACTAAACAGGAACAAAAAGCAAGGAACAAAAATAAAATTGGGTTGCCTCCCAATAAGCGCTAACGTTTAACGCCCCTAGCTAGGCATGATGATTTCAATGATGCTCACATAAAAGATAAGAATTGAAACATAACGGGAGCATCATGAAGAATATGACTAGCACATTTAAGTCTAACCCACTTCCTATGCATAGGCATTTTGTGAGCAAACAACTTATGGGAACAATAATCAACTAGCATAGGAAGGCAAAACAAGCATAACTTCAAAACTTTAAGCACATAGAGAGGAAACTTGATATTATTGCAATATGTAGAAGCATATGATCCTCTCTCATAATAATTTTCAGTAGCATCATGAATGAATTCAACCATATAACCAGCACATAAAGCATTATTTTCATGATCTACTTGCATAGAAATTTTACTACTCTCCACATAAGCAAAATTCTTCTCATTCGGAATAGTGGGAGTAAACTCAACAAAATAACTATCATGTGAAGCATAATCCAATTGAAAATTAAAATCATGATGACAAGTTTCATGGTTATATTTCTTCTTTATATCATACATGTCATCACAATAATCAACATAGATAGGAGGCATGCTTTCATCATAATAAATTTGCACATCAAAACTTGGGGGACAAAAAATATCATCTTCATCAAACATAGCAACCCCAAACTTGTGGCTTTGCATATCATTAGCATCATGGATATTCAAAGAATTCATACTAACAACATTGCACTCATGCTCATCATTCACATATTTTATGCCAAGCATTCTATGTAATTCTTCTTCTAGTACTTGAGCACAATTTTCCTTCCCATCATTTTCACGAAAGACATTAAAAAGATGAAGCATATGAGGCACCATTAATTCCATTTTTTTGTAGTTTTCTTTTATAGACTAAACTAGTGATAAAACAAGAAACAAAAAGATTCGATTGCAAGATCTCAAGATATAACTTCAAGCACTCACCTCCCCGGCAACGGCGCCAGAAAAGAGCTTGATGTCTACTACGCAACCTTCTTCTTGTAGACGTTATTGGGCCTCCAAGTGCAGAGGTTTGTAGCACAGTAGCAAATTTCCCTCAAGTGGATGACCTAAGGTTTATCAATCTGTGGGAGGCGTAGGATGAAGATGGTCTCTCTCAAACAACCCTGCAACCAAATAACAAAGAGTCTCTTGTGTCCCCAACACACACAATACAATTGTAAATTGAATAGGTGCACTAGTTCGGCGAAGAGATGGTGATACAAGTGCAAAATGGATGGTAGATATAGGTTTTTGTAATCTGAAATTATAAAAATAGCAAGGTAACAAGCAATAAAAGTGAGCGTAAACGGTATTGCAATGCTAGGAAACAAGGCATAGGGTTCATACTTTCACTAGTGCAAGTTCTTTCAACAATAATAACATAATTGGATCATATAACTATCCCTCAACATGCAACAAAGAGTCACTCCAAAGTCACTAATAGCGGAGAACAAACGAAGAGATTATTGTAGGGCACGAAACCACCTCAAAGTTATTCTTTCTGATCGATCTATTCAAGAGTTCGTAGTAAAATAACACGAAGCTATTCTTTCCATTCGATCTATCATAGAGTTCGTACTAGAATAACACCTTAAGACACAAATCAACCAAAACCCTAATGTCACCTAGATACTCCAATGTCACCTCAAGTATCCGTGGGTATGATTATACGATATGCATCACACAATCTCAAATTCATCTATTCAACCAACACAAAGAACTTCAAAGAGTGCCCCAAAGTTTCTACCGGAGAGTCAAGACGAAAACGTGTGCCAACCCCTATGCATAAGTTCACAATGTTACGGAACCCGTAAGTTGATCACCAAAACATACATCAAGTAGATCACGTGAATATCCCATTGTCACCACAGATAAGCACATGCAAGACATACATCAAGTATTCTCAAATCCTTAAAGACTCAACCCGATAAGATAACTTCAAAGGGAAAACTCAATCCATTACAAGAGAGTAGAGGGGGAGAAACATCATAAGATCCAACTATAATAGCAAAGCTCGTGATACATCAAGATCGTACCACCTCAAGAACACGAGAGAGAGAGAGAGAGATCCAACACATAGCTACTGGTACATACCCTCAGCCTCGAGGGTGAACTACTCCCTCCTCGTCATGGAGAGCGCCGGGATGATGTAGATGGCACCGGTGAGGGATCTCCCCTCCGGCAGGGTGCCGGAACAGGGTCCCGATTGGTTTTTGGTGGCTACAGAGCCTTGCGGCGGCGGAACTCCCGATCTATTATGCTCCCCGATGGTTTTAGGGTATATGGACATATATAGGCGAAAGAAGTCGGTCAGGGGAGCCACGAGGGCCCCATGAGGGTGGGGGGCGCGCCCAGGGGGATAGGGCGCGCCTCCCTGCCTCGTGGCTTCCTCGAAGCTTCCCTGACGTCTACTCCAAGTCTTCTGGATTGCTTCCGTTCCAAAAATAACTCTCCTGAAGGTTTCATTCCGTTTGGACTCCGTTTGATATTCCTTATCTTCGAAACACTGAAATAGGCAAGAAAACAACAATTTGGGCTGGGCCTCCGGTTAATAGGTTAGTCCCAAAAATAATATAAAAGTGTTTAGTAAAGCCCATAAACATCCAAATAGATAATATAATAGCATGAATACTTCATAAATTACAGATACGTTGGAGACGTATCAGTATGTATCTTGCAAATCTCTATGTTTCCCACCTGGACTTGATCCCGGATGGAATTGAAGCGTCTCTTGATGTGCTTGGTTCTCTTGTGAAATCTGGATTCCTTTGCCAAGGCAATTACACCAGTATTGTCACAAAAGATTTTCATTGGACCCGATGCACTAGGTATGACACCTAGATCGGATATGAACTCCTTCATCCAGACTCCTTCATTTGCTGCTTCCGAAGAGGCTATGTACTCCGCTTCACACGTAGATCCCGCCACGACGCTTTTTTTAGAACTGCACCAACTGACAGCTCCACCGTTCAATGTAAACACGTATCCGATTTGCGATTTAGAATCGTCCGAATCAGTGTCAAAGCTTGCATCGACGTAACCATTTACGACGAGCTCTTTGTCACCTCCATAAACGAGAAACATATCCTTAGTCCTCTTTAGGTACTTCAGGATGTTCTTGACCGCTGTCCGGTGATCCACTCCTGGATTACTTTGGTACCTCCCTGCTAAACTAATAGCAAGGCACACATCAGGTCTGGTACACAACATTGCATACATGATAGAGCCTATGGCTGAAGCATAGGGAACACTTTTCATTTTCTCTCTATCTTCTGCAGTGGTCGGGCATTGAGTCTGACTCAACTTCACACCTTGTAACACAGGCAAGAACCCTTTCTTTGCTTGATCCATTTTAAACTTCTTCAAAACTTTATCAAGGTATGTGCTTTGTGAAAGTCCAATTAAGCGTCTTGATCTATCTCTATAGATCTTGATGCCCAATATATAAGCTGCTTCACCGAGGTCTTTCATTGAAAAACTCTTATTCAAGTATCCTTTTATGCTATCCAGAAATTCTATATCAATATGTCATCCACATATAATATTAGAAATGCTACACAGCTCCCACTCACTTTCTTGTAAATACAGGCTTCTCCAAAAGTCTGTATAAAACCACATGCTTTGATCACACTATCAAAATGTTATTCCAACTCCGAGAGGCTTGCACCAGACCATAAATGGATCGCTGGTGCTTGCACACTTTGTTAGCTCCCTTTGGATCGACAAAACATTCCGGTTTCATCATATACAACTCTTCTTCCAGAAATCCATTCAGGAATGCAGTTTTGACATCCATTTGCCAAATTTCATAATCATAAAATGCGGCAATTGCTAACATGATTCGGACAGACTTAAGCATCGCTACGGGTGAGAAAGTCTCATCCTAGTCAACCCCTTGAACTTGTCGAAAACCTTTCGCAACAAGTCAAGCTTTGTAGACAGTAACATTACCGTCAGCGTCAGTCTTCTTCTTGAAGATCCATTTATTCTCTATGGCTTGCCGATCATCGGGCAAGTCAACCAAAGTCCACACTTTGTTCTCATACATGGATCCCATCTCAGATTTCATGGCCTCAAGCCATTTTGTGGAATCTGGGCTCACCATCGCTTCTTCATAGTTCGTCGGTTCGCGTTGGTCAAGTAACATGACCTCCAGAATAGGATTACCGTACCACTCTGGTGCGGATCTTACTCTGGTTAACCTACGAGGTTCGGTACTAACTTGCTCTGAAGTTTCATGATCAACATCATTAGCTTCCTCACTAATTGGTGTAGGTGTCACATGAACCAGTTTCTGTGATGAACTACTTTCCAATAAGGGAGCAGGTACAGTTACCTCATCAAGTTCTACTTTCCTCCCACTCACTTCTTTCGAGAGAAACTCCTTCTCTAGAAAGGATCAATTTTTAGCAACAAATGTCTTGCCTTCGGATCTGTGATAGAAGGTGTACCCAACAGTTTCCTTTGGGTATCCTATGAAGACACATTTCTCCGATTTGGGTTCGAGCTTACCAGGTTGAAGCTTTTTCACATAAGCATCGCAGCCCCACACTTTAAGAAACAACAACTTTGGTTTCTTGCCAAACCACAGTTCATAAGGCGTCGTCTCAACGGATTTCGATGGTGCCCTATTTAACGTGAATGCAGCCGTCTCTAAAGCATAACCCCAAAATGATAGCGGTAAATCAGTAAGAGACATCATAGATCGCACCATATCTAGTGAAGTACGATTACGACGTACGGACACACCATTACGCTATGGTGCTCCGGGTGGCGTGAGTTGCGGAACTATTCCACATTGTTTCAAATGTAGACCAAACTCGTAACTCAAATATTCTCCTCCATGATCAGATCGTAGAAACTTTATTTTCTTGTTACGATGATTTTCCACTTCACTCTGAAATTCTTTGAACTTTTCAAATGTTTCATTAAGTAGATATACGCATATCTGCTCAAATCATCTATGAAGGTGAGAAAATAACGATACCCGTCGCGAGCCTCAATATTCATTGGACCACATACATCAGTATGTATGATTTCCAATAAATCTGTTGCTCGCTCCATTGTTCCGGCGAACGGCGTTTTAGTCATCTTGCCCATGAGGCATGGTTCGCAAGTACCAAGTGATTCATAATCAAGTGATTCCAAAATTCCATCAGTATGGAGTTTCTTCATGCGCTTTATACCAATATGACCCAAACGGCAGTGCCACAAATAAGTTGCACTATCATTATCAACTCTACATCTTTTGGCTTCAACATTATGAATATGTGTATCACTACTATCGAGATTCAGCACAAATAGACCACTCTTCAAGGGTGCATGACCATAAAAGATATTACTCATATAAATAGAACAACCATTATTCTCAGATTTAAATGAATAACCGTCTCGCATCAAACAAGATCCAGATATAATGTTCATGCTTAACGCTGGCACCAAATAACAATTATTCAGGTCTAAAACTAATCCCGAAGGTAGATGTAGAGGTAGCGTGCCGACGGCGATCACATAGACTTTGGAACCATTTCCCACGCGCATCGTCACCTCGTCGTTAGCCAGTCTTCGCTTAATCAGTAGTCCCTATTTCGAGTTGCAAATATTAGTAACAGAACCAGTATCAAATACCCAGGTGCTACTGCGAGCTCTAGTAAGGTACACATCAATGACATGTATATCACATATACCTTTGTTCACCTTGCCATCCTTCTTATCCGCCAAATACTTGGGGCAGTTCCGCTTCCATTGACCAGTCTGTTTGCAGTAGAAGCACTCAGTCTTAGGCTTAGGTCTAGACTTAGGTTTGTTCTCTTGAGCAGCAACTTGTTTGCCGTTCTTCTTGAAGTTCCCCTTCTTCTTCCCTTTACCCTTTTTCTTGAAACTGGTGGTCTTGTTGATCATCAACACTTGATGCTCCTTTTTGATTTCTACCTCTGCAGCCTTTAGCATTGCGAAGAGCTCGGGAATTGTCTTATCCATCCCTTGCATATTATAGTTCATCACGAAGCTCTTGTAGCTTGGTGGCAGTGATTGAAGAATTCCATCAATGACACTATCATCCGGAAGATTAACTCCCAGTTGAATTGTAACATCCCAAATTTTCAATTTGGAATGTTATACATAGGTCATTCATGCATATTATATTTTATTGCATTTTATTTCGCGATCCTCGAAATTTTAAGCAACTCAAGGACCCTCGGAGAGAGTTGGGGATTTCACCGTTTTCATATTTGAATTTTATCAAATATTGAAACAAGGGTCATTTGTTTGAATTATTTTTCTCTCCAAAAATATTTCATATCAAAATATATGAGAAGGGATAATATGACTTCCCCAAAATAATGAAATATTGGAGGAAAAATATTTAAAAACAAATAAACATTTTTATTTGGTTTTTATTGCAATTTTATTTGAATTAGGAAAAATACGCGTTTTTCAAAATTGCATTATAGGCCCAAATAAATGTTCACCTTGTCCGGCATATTTTTAGAGGACGGAGAAAATTTATTTCGGGATTTTTGGAGTCCGTTTAGTATTTCCTTTCATTATTTTTCTACGCGGAATTATTTAAAAAAAAGTGAACCGACTTACCGGGCCGTGTCCGACCTGGACACTGTGCCCGGGCGGCTTTTTAAGCCGAGGCCCGCGACCCCGAGGCCCAAGCCGCCGCGTCCCGTACCCCGCGCCCTAACCCTAGCCGCCGCCGCCGAGCCGCCGCCCCGCCGCGCCGCCCGCCGCCGCCGACCGTCGCCGCCGAGGCCCAAGCCGCCGCGCCGCCGTCGCACCCCACGCCCTAACCCTAGCCGCCGCCGCCGAGCCGCAGCCCCGCCGTGCCGCCCGCCGCCGCCGGATCCTGCCGAGCCGCCGCCGTTGACCGCTGACCGGTCGGTTTCTTCGGTTAACCACGATTTTTTTATTTATTTTTCTCTTTAATTCATTAGATCGGTTTTTCCGTCGGTTTGTTTATTTTGCGGACGTTCGTCCATTCGTTCGTTTAAACGAACGCCGTTCACCCGTTAGTCACAGACGGCGAACGTTCGTTCGTTATCCTGTTCGTTAGTTTTTCTTTTTCCAGGGTTTTCCACGATTATTTTCGATCGCGATTTCTAACTCGATTTTCGTTCTAGTATAACTTTTCGCTCGTTTATCGGAATCAGGTGATTCAAGCGCCTAGATCTTTGTCTCGAAGCACTCTTTCTGTTTAACCAACTTGAACAATATTTTGATACTATAAAATTTGACTTTAGTCCAGATTAGTAATCGGATCTTGTTTCTTTCGCAGTTTGAGTTTCGTTGCTCCGTTTGATTTGATTCTTTTTGCAAACCGGAGTTCTTAAGTTGAACTTTCTGGTTAGATCTTTTTATTTGAGATTTACCTGTGCATATTTGCTTGATTTCTTATGTATGTTATTGTTTGTTTGCGATAGAATTCCCGGAGTGCGAAGCGTGCTACTACGAGTCTCTAGGTTTTGCGGATTGTCAGCAAGGCAAGTAACACATTGATCATACTCTTTTCATACCCAGTTTTTATGCATTAGTTACAACCCTCACACATTGCATGAGTAGGATCTCTTAACATGTGGGTATTGGGGAGTAGATAATGAGGTAGAACCTATTACCTGTTTTATTATCAAACCCTAGGAGTTACTTCTACGTTATGCTTATATTGCCATGCTATGCTCGTAGACGTGGATTGGGTTTGAGTGTATCCATGATAGATGTGAGTTGTTAATTAATGGTTCAACTTAAGGTGGCAACTTTAATACACATCTGGGTGGGTTGCTTGTTTGGGCACCTGGGGAACCCAGTGTTGTCCTAGGAGATCCCGGGGATATACCGTGTGATCCTCCTACGGTCCGCCACCCAGGCTCAAAGGGATCGTGAGATATTTCATGCTAGAAACTTCCGTGTGCACCCACAAGCCATTATGGGCTCTGGCATAGTTGAGTATGTTGTGTGACCTCTTTCAGTGGTGGGCTAGCAGATGTAGAGGGAAAGTAGGTGTAACTGTCCACCCGGAGTAAAGAGTTAATGCTTCGGAAAGACTGTGTCTCGGTCATTCGTTTCTCAAACACCATGTAGTGCGAGAAATCCAACGGAGGCGATCGAGTCTTGTGGGAAAAGTTGCGCAAACCTCTGCAGAGTGTATAAACTAATCATGGTTAGCCGTGTCCCCGGTTATGGACATCTTGAGTATCTAGTACTTGGATTATCCTATTGTATCTCATCACTCTAATATAATTTGTTGGGTTGATAATTATTTTTAATGGGGATTGAGTTGGAGGTACCTTCTCAATGATGTTTCAACTACCATGATAGTTAAATAAAACTTATTCCTTTCTTGTAGGGAAAAATTGGCTTTTCGCAAAAACCATATAACCATAGAGCCTCCACCAGCCATATATGCATATAGTGATAGCATTTATCTGTTCAATTGCTCTACTGTGTTATATTGCCAGCATATTCCATGTGCTGACCCGTTTTCGGGCTGCAACGTATTATGTTGCAGACTTTTCAGATGACGAGTAAAGGTGCGATAGGTCGTTGTCATGCACTCAGCTATGCCGTTGGAGTTGATGGACTCACTTTATCTTCCAAGCCTTTCGCTGTTATCGTGTTAGATGGCCTTAAGCCATATTTATTGTAATAAGTTCTCTTTTGAGACATTCGATGTAATAAGGGTGTGATTGCTACTCTGTTATAAATCCTTCGAGTACTGTGTGTGTCAGCATTACCGATCCAGGGATGACACTGAAGCACAGAGACTTGACCGTTTGAGGTCGGGTCGCTACATGAATCAAGTGATTGTTATACCCAGACATTTTGAGTATATGTTCACTGACATAACTATTCTCCTCCATTTTGCAGCTGTAGAACTTATTGGAGACTTCATATCTCTCAATCCGGGCATTTTCTTGAAATATTAACTTCAACTCCTGGAACATCTCATATGCTCCATGACGTTCAAAACGTCGTTGAAGTCCCGGTTCTAAGCCGTAAAGCATGGCACCCTGAACTATCGAGTAGTCCTCAGCTTTGCTCTGCCAGACGTTCTTAACGTCGTCAGTTGCATCTGCAGCAGGCCTGGCACCCAGCGGTGCTTCCAGGACGTAATTCTTCTGTGCAGCAATGAGGATAATCCTAAAGTTACGGACCCAGTCCGTGTAATTGCTACCATCATCTTTCAACTTTGCTTTCTCAAGGAACGCATTTAAATTCAACGGAACAACAGCACGGGCCATCTATCTACAATAACATAGACAAGCAAAATACTATCAGGTACTAAGTTCATGATAAATTAAAGTTCAATTAATCATATTACTTAAGAACTCCCACTTAGATAGACATCTCTCTAATCATCTAAGTGATCACGTGATCCATATCAACTAAACCATAACCGATCATCACGTGAGATGGAGTAGTTTTCAATGGTGAACATCACTATGTGGATCATATCTACTATATGATTCATGCTCGACCTTTCGGTCTCAGTGTTCCGAGGCCATATCTGCATATGCTAGGCTCGTCAAGCTTAACCCGAGTATTCTGCGTGTGCAAAACTGTCTTACACCCGTTGTAGATGAATGTTGAGCTTATCACACCCGATCATCATGTGGTATCTCGGCACGGCGAACTTTGGCAATGGTGCATACCCAGGGAGAACACTTTTACCTTGAAATTTAGTGAGAGATCATCTTATAATGCTACCGTCGAACAAAGCAGAATAAGATGCATAAAGGATAAACATCACATGCAATCAATATAAGTGATATGATATGGCCATCATCATCTTGTGCCTTTGATCTCCATCTCCAAAGCACTGTCATGATCACCATCGTCACCGGCACGACACCTTGATCTCCATCGTAGCATCGTTGTCGTCTCGCCAATTATTTCTTCTACGACTATCACTACCACTTAGTGATAAAGTAGAGCAATTACAGGGCGATTGCATTGCATACAATAAAGCGACAACCATATGGCTCCTGCCAGTTGCCGATAACTCCGTTACAAAACATGATCATCTCATACAATAAATATAGCATCATGCCTTGACCATATCACATCACAACATGCCCTGCAAAAGAAAGTTAGACGTCCTCTACTTTGTTGTTGCAAGTTTTACGTGGCTTCTACGGGCTAAGCAAGAACCGTTCTTACCTACGCATCAAAACCACAACGATATTTCATCAAGTTAGTGCTGTTTTAACCTTCACAAGGACCGGGCGTAGCCACACTCGGTTCAACTAAAGTTGGAGAAACTGACACCCGCCAGCCACCTGTGTGCAAAGCACGTCGATAGAACCAGTCTCACGTAAGCGTACGCGTAATGTCGGTCCGGGCCACTTCATCCAACAATACCGCTGAACCAAAGTATGACATGCTGGTAAGCAGTATGACTTGTATCGCCCACAACTCAATTGTGTTCTTCTAGTGCATATAACATCTACGCATAAACCTGGCTCGGATGCCACTGTTGAGGAACGTAGTAATTTCAAAAAATTTCCTACGCACACGCAAGATCATGGTGATGCATAGCAACGAGAGGGGAGAGTGTCGTCCACGTACCCTCGTAGACCGTTAAGCGGAAGCGTTATGACAACGCGGTTGATGTAGTCGTACGTATTCACGATCGACCGATCCTCAGTACAGAACGTACGGCACCTCCGCGTTCAGCACACGTTCAGCTCGGTGACGTCCCGCGAACTCACGATCCAGTAGAGCTCGAGGGAGAGTTTCATCAGCATGACAGCGTGGTGATGATGTTCATGAAGCTACCGACGCAGGGTTTCGCCTAAGCACCGCTACGATATGACCGAGGTGGATTATGGTGGAGGGGGGCACCGCACACGGCTAAAAGATCAATGATCAATTGTTGTGTCTTTGGGGTGCCCCCTGCCCCCGTATATAAAGGAGCTAGGGGGAGGCGGCCGGCCAGGAGGAGGGCGCGCCAAGGGGGAGTCCTACTCCCACCGGGAGTAGGACTCCTCCTTTCCTAGTAGGAGTAGGAGAAGGGGGAAGGGAAGGAGAGAGGAGGAAGGAAAGGGGGGCGCCGCGCCCCCTCCTTGTCCAATTCCGACTAGAGGGGGAGGGGGCGCGCGGCCTGCCCTGGTTGCCCCTCCTTTTCCCCACTAAGGCCCATTAGGCCCAATATACTCCCCGGGGGGTTCCGGTAACCCCCCGGTACTCCGGTAAATGTCTGAAACTTCCCGAAACATTTTCGGTGTCCAAACATAGTCGTCCAATGTATCGATCTTTATGTCTCAACCATTTCGAGACTCCTCGTCATGTCAGTCATCACATCCGGGACTCCAAACTACCTTCGGTACATCAAAACACAAAAACTCGTAATACCGATCGTCACAGAACTTTAAGCGTACGGACCCTACAGGTTCGAGAACTATGTAGACATGACCGAGACACATCTCCGGTCAATAACCAATAGCGTAACCTGGATGCTCATATTGGTTATCGGTCAAACCGCATAACAACATACATTGTTCCCTTTGTCATCGGTATGTTACTTGCCCGAGATTCGATCGTCGGTATCTCAATACCTAGCTCAATCTCGTTACCGGAAAGTCTCTTTACTCGTTCCGTAATGCATCATCCTGCAACTAACTCATTAGTCACATTGCTTGCAAGGCTTATAGTGATGTGCATTACCGAGAGGGCCCAGAGATACCTCTCCGACAATCAGAGTGATAAATCCTAATCTCTATCTATGCCAACTCAACAAGTACCATCGGAGACACCTGTAGAGCACCTTTATAATCACCCAGTTACGTTGTGACGTTTGGTAGCACATAAAGTGTTCCTCCGGTAATCGGGAGTTGCATAATCTCATAGTTATTGGAACATGTATAAGTTATGAAGAGAGCAATAACAGTAAACTAAATGATCAAGTGCTAAGCTAACGGAATGGGTCAAGTCAATCACATCATTCTCCTAATGATGTGATCCCGTTAATAAAATGACAACTCATGTCTATGGCTAGGAAACTTAACCATCTTTAATTAACGAGCTAGTCAAGTAGAGGCATACTAGTGACACTATGTTTGTCTTTGTATTCACACATGTATTATGTTTCCGGTTAATACAATTCTAGCATGAATAATAAACATTTATCATGATATGAGGAAATAAATAATAACTTTATTATTGCCTCTAGGGCATATTTCCTTCAACTTACTTGAAGGATCTTACTCAATCCATAGGTAGATATTGTGGACTCTCATGGCAAAACTGGGTTTAAGGGTATTTGGAAGCACAAGTAGTATCTCTACTTAGTGCAAAGAATTTGGCTAGCATGAGGGAGAAAGGAAAGCTCCACATGTTGGATGATCCATGACAATATACTTTATTTCGGATATAGGGAAACATAAGCCATTACGTTGTCTTCCTTGTCCAACTTCAACTCTTTAGCATGTCATATTTTAATGAGTTATCACAATCATAAAAGATGTCCAAGATAGTCTATTTATATGTGAAATCTCTCTTTCTTTATTACTTCCTATTAATTGCAACGATGACCAAAACTATGTTTGTCAACTCTCAACAACTTTTATTCATCATACTCTTTATATGCGAAGTCATTACTCTCCATAAGATCGATATGATCTCTTTATTTCTTTCTTCTTTCTTTCTTTTATTCCCTCAAGATCATAGCAAAATAATCAGGCCCTTGACTCAACACTAATCTTTATTATATATAGCTCACAGACTCGATTACATAGAAGGATCATAGGGCAAAGCTCAAAACTAGATCAAGATATTACCAAAAGGATCGAACTAAGAAAAATGGTAAAGATAGGAGTGTGATGGTGATTACCGGGGCACCTCCCCCAAGCTTGGCAGTTGCCAAGGGGAGTGCCCATACCCATGTGATTATGTCTCTTTTGCTGGTGAAGAAGATGGTGGTGATGATGGATAGTTGCACATCGAGCGTAGGAGATCCTCCAATTTGCGGATAATGCCCTTGAGTGCGGTGATATGCTCCTTCAACAAAATATTTTCACGTGTGAGATACTTGTCTTGTATACGAGCTAACTCCATCATCTTGAAAGCTTCAATCTCAGTTGGGGTAAGAAGATTGTGATGAGGTTGAAGGATGTCTTCTTCTTCTGCTGCCGGAACTTGATCCTCCATGGTCTTCTTGATCCTATCATCCTAGTTGATCTCCACGGGTTCTTCTCTCTTCAGCTCTGTCTTCATTAGCCAAGCATCGTTGCCCTCATTGTTGGAGGAGGGGGATGACATGATGCCTGGCCTTGACAACTCTGGCAGAAAACAGCTCGAAACAAGAACAGAGGATATTTGCGTGATACGGTGGTCAAAACCTTCGGGAGATTATATAATGAATTTTTACCGACCAAAAGAAGTATCGTGCAAGAAAACGGAGTCCGGAGAGCACACGAGGCAGGGGGCGCGCCTAGGGGGTAGGGCGCGCCCTCCACCCTCGTGGAAGCCTCGTGTCCTTCCCGGACTACTTCTTATTTTCCTATTTTCTTAAATATTCCAAAACGGAGAAAAATTACCATTAGAACTATTTTGGAGTCGGTTTACTTACCGTACCACATACCTATTCCTTTTCGGAGTCTGAAACATTCTGGAAGTGTCCCTTATGTATTCCTCTGGGGTTACGGTTTCTATAACATTGGTTTCAACATTTATAGGATTACCTGATATATAATGTTTGATTCTTTGACCGTTTACCACCTTTGGATTTGTGCCTTCGAAGTTGTTGATTTTTATGGCACCGGAACGATAGACCTCCTCGATAACGTAAGGACCTTCCCATTTAGGGAGAAGTTTTCCTGCAAAAAATCTTAAATGAGAGTTAAATAGCAAAACATAATCTCCTACATTAAACTCATGCTTTTGTATCCTTTTGTCATGCCATCTTTTAACTTTTTCTTTAAACAGTTTGGCATTCTCATAGGCTTGAGTTCTCCATTCATCAAGTGAGCTAATGTCAAATAGCCTCTTCTCACCAGCAAGTTTGAAATCATAATTGAGCTCTTTAATGGCCCAATATGCCTTATGTTCTAGTTCGAGAGGTAAGTGACATGCTTTTCCATAAACCATTTTATATGGAGACATACCCATAGGATTTTTATATGCAGTTCTATAGGCCCATAATGCATCATCAAGTTTCTTGGACCAATTCTTTCTAGATCTATAACAGTCTTTTGCAAAATTAATTTGAGCTCTCTATTACTCAATTCTACTTTACCACTAGACTGTGGGTGATACGGTGATGAAATTCTATGATTAACATCATACTTAGCAAGTATTTTACGAAAAGCACCATGAATAAAATGTGAACCACCATCAGTCATTAAATATCTAGGGACTCCAAACCTCGGAAAAATAACTTCTTTAAGCATCTTAATAGAGGTGTTATGATCAGCACTACTAGTTGGAATAGCTTCTACCCACTTAGTAACGTAATCAACAACAACTAAAATATGTGTATACCCATTAGAGGAAGGAAACGGTCCCATATAATCAAAGCCCCAAACATCAAATGGTTCAATAACAAGTGAATAGTTCATAGGCATTTCTTGACGTCTACTAATATTACCAATTCTTCGACATTCATCACAAGATGAGACAAACTTACGGGCATCCTTGAAGAGAGTAGGCCAATAAAAACCGGATTGCAATACCTTATGTGCAGTTCTATCTCCAGCGTGGTGTCCTCCATAAGCTTCGGAGTGACACTTGCGTAGGATCTGTTCCTGTTCATGCTCAGGTATACAACGTCTAATAACACCATCTACTCCTTCTTTATAAAGGTGTGGGTCATCCCAGAAGTAATGTCTTAAATCATAGAAAAACTTTTTCTTTTGCTGGTATGTGAAACTAGGTGGTATAAATTTAGCAACAATGTAATTAGCATAATCAGCATACCATGGAGCAGTGCGAGAAGCATTTATGTAGCTAATTGTTCATCAGGAAAGCTGCCATTAATAGGTAGTGGGTCATCAAGAACATTCTCTAACCTAGACAAGTTGTCTGCAACGGGGTTCTCAGCTCCCTTTCTATCAATAATATGCAAATCAAATTCTTGCAGCAAGAGAACCCATCTAATAAGTCTGGGTTTAACATCTTGCTTTTCCATAAGATATTTAATAGCAGCATGATCAGTGTGAACAGTTACTTTAGAATCAACAATATAAGGTCTGAACTTATCACAAGCAAATACAACCGCTAAAAATTCTTTATCAGTAGTAGCATAATTTCTCTGGGCATTGTCTAGAGTTTTACTAGCATATTGGATAACATTTAATTTCTTATCAACTCTTTGTCCTAAAACAGCACCTACAGCATAATCACTGGCATCACACATAATTTCAAAGGGTAAATTCCAATCAGGTGGCTGAACAATAGGTGTAGAAATCAATGCTTTCTTAAGTATTTCAAATGCTTCTACACAATCATCATCAAAGACAAAAGGAATATCTTTTTGTAAGAGATTAGTCAGAGGCCTAGAAATTTTTGAGAAGTCCTTAATGAACCTCCTATAAAAACCGGCATGACCAAGGAAACTTCTTATACCTTTAATGTCCTTGGGACATGGCATCTTTTCAATAGCATCAACTTTAGCTTTATCAGCTTCAATACCTCTTTCAGAAATTTTATGCCCCAAGACAATGCCTTCATTAACCATAAAGTGGCACTTCTCCGAATTCAAGACAAGGTTAGTTTCTTCACATCTCTGCAAAACTCGATCAAGGTTGCTCAAGCAATCATCAAAAGAAGTTCTATATACCGAGAAATCATCCATGAAAACCTCAACAATCTTTTCACAAAAATCAGAGAATATAGCCATCATGCATCTTTGAAAGGTAGCAGGTGCATTACATAAACCAAAAGGCATACGTCTATAAGCAAAGGTACCGAAAGGACAAGTAAAGGTAGTATTTTCTTGATCCTCTTTTGACAGAAACCAGAATAACCATCTAGAAAGCAAAAAATGTGTATGTTTGGATAGTCTTTCTAGCATTTGATCAATAAAAGGTAAAGGGTACTGATCCTTTTTAGTAGCTTTATTTAATTTGCGGAAGTCAATTACCATCCTATAACCTGTAACAATTCTTTGTGGGATCAATTCATCTTTATCATTAAGAACAACAGTAATATCACCCTTCTTAGGGACACAATGGACAGGGCTTACCCACTGACTATCAGCAACGGGATAAATTATACCTGCCTCGAGAAGCTTTAGTATTTCTTTTCTTACCACTTCCTTCATCTTAGGATTTAACCGTCGTTGGTGATCAACAACTGGTTTAGCGTCTTTCTCCAATTTTATTTTGTGCTGGCATAAAGTGGGACTAATGCCCTTAAGATTGTCAAGAGTATATCCAATAGCAGCACGGTGCTTCTTCAGAGTTTTCGATAATTTATTTTCTTCATGCTCTGAAAGGTTAGCACTGATAATGACAGGATATATCTTTTTCTCATCAAGATAAGCATAATTAAGAGTATCAGGCAATGGTTTAAGCTCAAACACGGGTTCACCCTTGGGTGGAGGAGGATCCCCTAGAATTTCAACAGGCAGGTTGTGTTTCAAAATAGGTCCCTGTTTAAAGAATACTTCATCTATTTCCCTTCTTTCATTCATAAACATATCATTTTCATGGTCTAGCAAATATTGAACTAAAGGATCACTAGGAGGCACGGCAATAGAAGAAAGACCAATAATTTCATCTTTACTAGGCAATTCCTCATCACGGGGTTGTCTACGAAATTTACCGAAATTAAACTCATGAGACATATCCCCCAAACCAATAGTAACAACATCCTTTTCGCAGTCTATCCTAGCATTAACAGTATTCAGGAAGGGTCTACCAAATATAATGGGACAAAAGTCATCTTGTGGAGAACCAAGAACAAGAAAACCAGCAGGGTATTTAACTTTCCCACACAAGACTTCAACATCTCTAACAATCCCAACTGGTGAAATAGTATCTGTATTGGCAAGCTTAATTGTAACATCAATTTCTTCTATCTCAGCAGGTGCAATATCATGCATAATTTATTTGTATAAGGAATGAGGTATTGCACTTGCACTAGCACCCATATCATATAAGCCATGATAACAATGATCTCCTATTTTAACAGAAATAACAGGCATGCCTACAACAGGTTTATGCTTATTTTTAGCATCAGGCCTAGCAATCCTAGCAGCTTCATTACAGAAGTAAATAACATGTCCATCAATATTATCAGCCAAGAGATCTTTAACCATAGCAATACTAGGTTCAACTTTAATTTGCTCAGGGGGTTTGTCTTAATATTACTTTTGTTGACCACGGTTGAAGCTTTAGCATGATCCTTTATTCTAACGCGGAAAGGTGGTTTCTCAATATAAGCAGTAGGAACAATAGGATCATTATAAGTGATAGTCTTTTCTTCAACATTAACAGGTGCAACTAGTTTTACTTCAATGGGAGGATTATATTAAAACCACTTCTCCTTAGGGAGATCAACATGAGTAGCAAAGGATTCACAGAAAGAAGCTACTATCTCAGAGTCAAGTCCATATTTAGTGCTAAATTCACGGAAAACATCGATATCCATAAAAGATTTAACGCAATCAAACTTAGGTGTTATACCTGACTCCTTACCTTCGTCGAGATCCCAATCTTCAGAGTTGCGTTTAATTCTTTCCAATAAATCCCATTTGAATTCAATAGTCTTCATCATAAAAGATCCAGTACAAGAAGTATCGAGCATGGAGCGATTATTGAGAGAAAGCCGAGCATAAATGTTTTGAATAATCATTTCTCTTGAGAGCTCATGATTGGGGCATGAATATAACATTGACTCAAGCCTCCCCCAAGCTTGAGAGATGCTTTCTCCTTCGCGAGGCCAAAAATTATATATATAATTACGATCACAATGAACAAGATGCATAGGATAAAACTTCTGATGAAATTCCAATTTCAATCGGTTATAGTTCCATGATCCCATATCATCACATAGCCTGAACCATGTCAATGCCTCTCCCTTCAAAGATAAAGGGAAGACCTTCTTCTTGATAACATCCTCGGGCATACCTGCAAGCTTAAATAATCCACAAACTTCATCCACAGAGATTAAGTGCAAATCGGGATGCAATGTTCCATCTCCTGCAAAAGGATTAGCTAGCAGTTTCTCTATCATACCCGAAGGAATTTCAAAGTAAAAAATTTCAGTAGGTTCAGTAGGTTGAGGAGCAACTCTTTGCTCTACTGGTCGGGGTGAAGATACCCCGAACAAGCCCCTCAGAGGATTACTTTCCATAGTAACAAGTGACAGTAAATTTCAGCACACTATATAAATTTTTCCGTACCAAATTCCACCTACCAAAGGCGCTTCACTCCCCGGCAACGGCGCCAGAAAAGAGTCTTGATGACCCACAAGTATAGGGGATCTATCGTAGTCCTTTCGATAAGTAAGAGTGTCGAACCCAACGAGGAGCAAAAGGAAATGATAAGCGGTTTTCAGTAAGGTATTCTCTGCAAGCACTGGAATTATCAGTAACAGATAGTTTTGTGATAAAGTAATTTGTAACGGGTAACAAGTAATAAAAGTAAATAAGGTGAAGCAAGATGGCCCAATCCTTTTTGTAGCAAAGGACAAGCCTGGACAAACTCTTATATAAAGGAAAACGCTCCCGAGGACACATGGGAATTATCGTCAAGCTAGTTTTCATCACGCTCATATGATTCGTGTTCGTTACTTTGATAATTTGGTATGTGGGTGGACCGGTGCTTGGGTGCTGTCCTTTCTTGGACAAGCATCCCACTTATGATTAACCCCTATTGCAAGCATCCACAAGTACAAAAGAAGTATTAAGGTAAACCTAACCATAGCATGAAACATATGGATCCAAATCAGCCCCTTACGAAGCAACACATAAACTAGGGTTTAAGCTTCTGTCACTCTGGCAACCCATCATCTACTTATTACTTCCCAATGCCTTCCTCTAGGCCCAAACAATGGTGAAGTGTCCTGTAGTCGACGTTCACATAACACCACTAGAGGAAAGACAACATACATCTCATCAAAATATCGAACGAATACCAAATTCACATGACTACTTATAGCAAGACTTCTCCCATGTCCTCAGGAACAAACGTAACTACTGACAAATCATATTCATGTTCATAATCAGAAGGGTATTAATATGCATAAAGGATCTGAACATATGATCTTCCACCAAATAAACCAACTAGCATCAACTACAAGGAGTAATCAACACTACTAGCAACCCACGGGTACCAATCTGAGGCTTTGGGACAAAGATTGGATACAAGAGATAAACTAGGGTTTTAAAGGAGATGGTGCTGGTGAAGATGTTGATGGAGATTGACCCCCTCCCGATGAGAGGTTCGTTGGTGATGACGATGGTGATGATTTCCCCCTCCCGGAGGGAAGTTCCCCGGCAGAACAACTCCGCCGGAGCCCTAGATTGGTTCCCCCAAGGTTCCGCCTCGTGGCGGCGGTGTTTCGTCCCGCAAGCTTGCTTATGATTTTTTCCAGGGTAAAAGACCTCATATAGAAGAAGATGGGCACCGGAGGCCTTCCAGGGGGCCCACGAGCCAGGGGGCGTGCCCCCCACCCTCGTGGATGGCGGGTGGCCCCCCTCTGGTACTTTCTTCGCTCAGTATTTTTTATTAATTTCAAAAACTGCTTCCGTGAAGTTTCAGGACTTTTGGAGTTGTGCAGAATAGGTCTCTAATATTTGCTCCTTTTCCAGCTCATTATTCCAGCTGCCGGCATTCTCCCTCTTCATGTAAACCTTGTAAAATAAGGGAGAATAGGCATAAGTATTGTGACATAACTTGTAATAACAACCCATAATGCAATAAATATCGATATAAAAGCATGATGCAAAATGGACGTATCAGATACCAAATGAATAAACAACACTTGGAGGATATCAACTGAAAGATACATCAAGGAATGAGATATCCATTGATACACGCAAAAAGAAAGATGTCAAACTCCCAAAAGAGAGAATGGTTCGAAACAAATCAAGTGCTATACAAAGTTTCATGATGGCACAAAGTACCAAAAAGAAACCGTTTGCATTCCACAAACATAGACTTGATAAGGATCCAAAGGTGAGCATTCTAAGAAAAATAGGATAGCTCCCCCAAGCATTGTGCATTATAGGGAATTTGTATTTGAATACAAAAAGCACAAGATGGGATCACCACTTTCACTATATCTATACAAACACCAGACAAGCTCAAGGAAATAACAAGATCCACAAGTGGTATGGAATACAATGGGAGTTGACACAATCCTAGGCAAGAGATAAGGCAAATAAAAGCAAAGGCCAATGTAAAGATGACCAATAATTTCTACCACACATAAGTGAGTACCAATTGTCAAAAGACAAGAAGTATTTGGAAATAATTCCCGTTGGTAGATAGCAAGGATATCCAATATCATCTTCACACGAAACACAAGCAACTTGCAACTTGTAGAGCTAACATGCCACCTAGGAACAAGACAATTTACAATATCAATTCTAGGTGACAATATCTCAAATGTACACATTTTATAGGCTTGTAATATGCACACAGCATATTACTCCCCCATAATGTGATATCAATAAAAACTTGACAAGAGGCAATAAGAGGATCCAACAAGAGATAATTAATGGACTATTTAGAATTTGAATTTCTAATGAGAAGACATACCACATAGCGACTAGATAATCTTGAAATATCAATACTAGATGGTATTCCTCATGTTCACACATTTATAGGATTGTGAGGTGCACAAAACACATCACTCCCCCACAATGGGATATTCCATTAATCTCTCAAAGAGCCAACTAAGATACAAACGAGATGCACAAAGGCTCAACATACGACACACATGTACATGATGTGCAAACCAACATATAAGCAATTTGGAGACACAACATATACAAACACATGCAAGGAACAAAACCAAAACATGCAAAGGGGCAAATAATTTTCAATGGAAACAATTTAAGTACAAGTTACCGGAAGGAGGCACATTGGATAAAAGATAGAAACTTGAAAACCCAATTGACTTGGCTTGAGACAATAAGAATGATGAAGTCCCCTTAATTCTTCATAATGTAGCCAAGTCTTCAATGCCCTCCAAAAACACCTATTGATCAAGTTTGAGCTTGTTGGTCCCCAACCAAGTTGGGTCCTAAGAGGTTAGTCACAATAGGCTTGGCTACCCAAATGGTTCTTTTCTTGGCACCACTTTGAGTACCAAGAACTTTGGCAAACACATTGCCAACATTATCCTTCCCAAGAGAATAGATAGCATCAATTAGAATAGGGTTGGATAAGGTACCATTCATGCATGAAGAAGCGACGTGACCTTTCTCACGACATAAGTAGCAACATCTACTCTTCACTTTCTTCTCACTTGATTTCTCAACTTGAGAAGCATTAGCTTGAGTCTTCTTGGGAAGAGGCCTTTCTTCAACTTGAGGTTGGGCATGAGAATGAACTTGTGGCCGCTTCCCTTGTTGCTTGTCATTAATGTGCTTCTTCTTCAATGGGCAAGATCTAACATGATGCCCTTCAATTTTGCACTTGAAGCAAATAATCTTGGCCGAATTATTGACTTGTTCTTGGCCCTTCTTGTTTCTCTTGGACTTCTTCTTATTATTGGAGTTGAATCTAAGTCCACCTTTGTTATTGGGGGATTTTTGCACACTCAAGATATTATTGAGTGTGGACTTCCCTTCACGCACTTTTCCAAGTCTTTCTTCAAAGAAGTGACTTGATCCTTGAGATCTTTAATTTCCTCTACATGGTTAGTATCGACAGAAGTACTAGAGGAAGTATAAGCTTCATCGTTAGAGCAACAAGACAAGGAAAGCAATTCATCACAAGAAGTAGCAACACTATGAGTGGCTGAATTACGAGGACTAGCGCATGGCAATTGTAGCGATCTGACC
Organism: Triticum aestivum; assembly: GCF_018294505.1. NCBI lineage: Eukaryota > Viridiplantae > Streptophyta > Magnoliopsida > Poales > Poaceae > Triticum > Triticum aestivum. The sequence continues at coordinate 423,780,501 of NC_057814.1, read as the reverse complement.
TCAGATGGTCAAATCTGTGTGCATAAGTGTCATCCCTGGATCGGTAATGGTGACACACACAGTACTCGAGAATTTATAACAGAGTTAAATCACACACTTATTACATCGAATGTTTCAAAAGAGAACTTATAACAATAATATGGATTAAGGCCATCTAAATAAGGTAACTACGGAAGCATCGAAGGTAAATGAGTCCATCAACTCTAATGGCATAGCTGAGTGCATGACAATGACCTAGCACACCTTACTCTTTGCGTGAAAACTCTGCAACATAATATGTTGCAGTCTGTGTAGGTCAGCACGTGGAATATGCTGGCAAGATAACACTATAAAGCAAAGGACAAATAATAGCTACAACTACATGCATATATTGGTGGTGGAGGCTCTATGGTAATCATTTGCATAAAGCTAGTTTTTCCCTACAACAAAGGAATATATCTTATTTAACTACAAAATTTGTTGAAAATATTGAGAAGGTTCCTCCAACTCAATCCCAAAATAATAATTATCAGCCCAACAATTTAATTAAGTAATGCGATGAGATCAAATCAGTGATTCAAGTACCAGATACTCAAGATGTCCATAACCGGGGACACGGCTAACCATGATTAGTTTATACACTCTGCAGAGGTTTGCGCACTTTTCCCCACAAGACTCGATCTCCTCCGTTGTATTTCTCGCACTGCATGATGTTTCAGAAACGGATGACCGAGACACAGTCTTTCCGAAGAGGTCCCCTTAACCGATAGATAGGCCGGTAAACCTACAATCCCCTACATCCGCTAGCCCATCATGGAAAGGATTCCCACAACTTACTCAACTATGCCAGAGCCCATAATGACTTGTGGCTGCACACGGAAGTTTCTAGCATGAATAATCTTATGATCCCTTTGAGCCTGGGTGGCGAACCATTGGATGATCACACGGGTACTCCGGGATAACCCGGGACAACACTGGATTACTCCAGGTGCCCAAACAACCACTGGGTGATCCAGGGTGCCTCAATCAATCCACCCAGATGTGTATTAAAGTAGCCACCTTAAGTTTAACCATTAGTAAATAACAATTCTCACATCTGTCGTGGATCACTCAAACCAAACCACGTCTACGAGCATAGCATAGCAATATAAGCATAACGTAATAACTCCCAGGGGTTTGTTATAAGACAATAGGTTCTACCTCATCAACTACTTCCCAAAACCCACATGTTAATCAGATCCTAACCATGCAGTGTTTGAGGATTGAAGCTAATGCATAAAAAATGGGTAATAAAAGGGGTATGATCAAAGTGTTACTTGCCTTGCTGACGATCTGAAAACCCTAGTGACTCGTAGTAGCAAGCCTCGAACTCCGGAAACTCTATCGCGAACAAACAATAACATACATAAGCACTCAAGCATAAGATTCAAGGGTAAAACTCAAGGGAAAAGATCAAACTGAAAGTTCAACTAAAGAGCCTCGATTTGCAAAACGAATCAATCGAATCAGAGTTACGAAACTAAAACTACGATCAAACGAAGGACGAATTCAAATTTGCTTGAAACCAAATTTAATTTGTCAAAACCATGTTCAAGTTGTTTAACTGGAAACAGGGGGACAAGACGAAGATTTTGGCGTTGGTTTCACTGGATTTGGACAAACGAGCAAAAAGTAACGAGGGTTTGAAGATCAGGGACTAATCTATGATAAAAGTATTCGCGGATAGGTCCCTGACTGAAAAATAAACAGAAAAAGAAAAATCTAACGAACGAACGTTCACTAACAGAACTAAACGAACGAATTCGTTCGTTAAAACGATCTAACCGAAGAACATTTGCTAATTAACCTAATAAAATAAAAAACGATCTAGTCTAAACCGAAAAAACGGGGAAAAACCGAGCGGTTTTTACCGGTCAACCACGGCGGCGAGGTCAATGGCGGGGCGGCGGGATCCGGCGCCGTCGGCGGGGCGAGGCGGGGCTCCGGCGGCGGCGGCGGCGCGTGGCAACAGCAGCGGCGGCGACGCGACTCGGCTGTGGTGTGGCTGCGGCAGTGAGGTGGCGGTGGCGGCTGCGGTGGCGGGGTGGGGAGGTGGTGGCGGGGTGGGGCGGCTTATAAAGGGGGCGGGGGGTTAGTCGAGCGAGGGGGTGGCGAAACGGAAGTCCGGCTCGGACTCCCCGAGCGGCGGCGGCAGCTGCGGGCCGGCCTGGCTCGGTTGGGCCTTCGGCCCAGTCGGGCGACAAAACTTTAAAAAAAAAAATTCGCCCGAAAGAAAAATCCTAGTAAAATACAAAAAAATTCTAAAAATACCAGAAATAATTTTCACCGTCCAAACGTAATATTTAGAACATGGTGAACATTTTTCTGCCCTAAAAATGCAATTTTCAAAAAATGCATAAATTTTCTAATTCAAAGAAAATAGCAAATAAAATAATAATTTGATTTTAAAATTCTTTCTCCAATATTCCTCTCTTGTTGAAGAAGTCATTTTAGCTCCTCTCTTTTATTTTTATTATTGGAAATAATTGGAGAGAAAAATATTAAAATCAAATTGATCCTCTTGTCAAATTTGAAAAAAAAATGAAATATGAAAATTTGTGAAATCTCCAACTCTCTCCTTGGGGTCCTTGAGTTGCTTAAGATTTCTAGGATCACAACCAAATGCAAAAAAAAACATGATATGCATATGATGACCTATGTATAACATCCAAATTGAAAATTGGGATGTTACAGACCTACCCCCCTTAAGATGAATCTCGTCCTCGAGATTCGGGTTTGCTAGAAAATAGGTGCGGGTGGTTTTTCCGTAGGTCTTCTTCATGCTCCTAGGTGGCTTCCTCCTCGGTATGGTGGCTCCACTGAACTTTGCAAAACTTGATAACCTTGCTGCGTGTAACTCGGCTGGCAAACTCGAGAATCTTGACTGGTTTCTCCTCGTAAGTTAAATCACTATCTAACTGAATTGCTTCCAGGGGCACTATATCTCTCAGAGGAATATCGGCCATCTCAGCATGGCACTTCTTCAACTGGGAAACGTGAAACACATCATGAACTCCTGACAATCCTTCGGGTAACTCCAACTTGTAGGCCACCTCTCCCATACGTCCGAGAACTCGGTATGGTCCTACAAATCTCGGTATGGTCCCTTAACTCCAAATCGTTTAACTCCTCGGAGTGGTGACACACAAAGATATGTTCTATCTCCAATCTCATAGACTACCTCCTTGCGTTTTGTGTCGGCATAACTCTTCTGCCTGGACTGAGCTACCTTCAGTCTATCTCGAATCAACCTAACCTTCTCTTTAGACTATTTGATCAAATCTGGTCCAAACAACTGACAGTCTCCTACTCCATCCCACATTAACGGTGTCCTGCACCTCCTTCCATACAAAGCTTTGAAAGGTGCCATCTTCAAACTAGCCTGATAACTGTTTTTGTATGAGAACTCCGCGTAAGGCAAATTATCATCCCAACTAGATCCATAATCTAGCGCACAAGCTCTCAACATGTCCTCCAGAATCTGATCGACTCTCTCGGTTTGTCCATCTGTCTGTGGATGAAAGGCTGTACTGAACTCTAGCCTGGTACCCAAAGTCTGGTGCAACTGATTCCAAAACTTCGAGTAAATTGTGTTCCTCTATCTGATACGATGGTCCTCGGAACTCCATACATACATACGATCCTGGTCATATATATCTTGGCCAACTTTGCGCTTGCATAAGTAGTTTTCACTAGGATAAAGTGAGCCACTTTGGTCAAGCGATCAACTACTACCCAGATAGAACCATATCCTGATGGTGTCCTGGGTAATCCGGTGATAAAATCCATGCCAAGTTTGTCCCACTTCCATTCGGGTATCGGCATAGGCTGAAGTAATCCTGCTGGCTTCTGATGTTCTGCTTTCACTCTCTGACATACATCACATACTGCTACATACTCGGCAATATCCTTCTTCATACCTGTCCACCAGAAACGCTCCTTCAAATCCAAAGACATCTTGGTGTTTCCGGGGTGAATCAGGTATGGCGAGTCATGAGCTTCCTGAAGTATTAACTTCCTGATCTCCGCATTATTGAGCACATATACACGATCCTCAAACTATAAAGTTTTGTGCTCATCCTCACGAAAACCCTTGGCTTTTCCTTTGCTCATCTTCTCCTTTATCTCAGCAATTTCCTTATCCTCTTTCTGTGCTTCTCGAATCTTTCCCAATAATGTAGACTGAACTTCCATTGCTGCAACAAAACCTCTTGGAACTATCTCCAAACGAAGTTCCTTGAGATCGTCAACTAACTCCTGCGGTAATCCTCCGCTTACGAGGGTATTGACATAACTCTTGCGGCTCAAAGCGTCTGCTACGACATTGGCCTTTCCTGGATGATAATGCAGCTTCATATCATAATCCTTTATTAATTCCAACCATCTCCTCTGCCTGAGATTCAACTCCTTCCACGTGAAAATGTACTTCAAACTCTTATGATCCATGTATACATCACAACGGTTTCCAATAAGAAAATGTCTCCGGGTCTTGAGCGCATGCACTACGGCTGCTAACTCCAAATCATGCGTGGCATAATTCAACTCATGAGGTCGAAGCTGACGTGAAGCATATGAAACCACTCTTCCGTCTTGCATAAGTACACCTCCAAGTCCTAGGCGAGAAGCGTCGCAATACACTTGGTAATCCTTGCGTATATCCGGAAGAATTAGCACTGGGGATGTAACTAACTGTCGGCGTCCTGGGAACGGGGGTCCCCAGACTTGCCTGCCTGCGGCCCACGGCGTGGCTCCACCAGAAGACCCGTATGGCCCATCTTCACCAACAGACGCTCAAGACCCTCGCGAGGGGCCAAGCCTCACGAGGCGGACGACACAAGACCTCCTCGGGAGCAGCTTCACCAGGCTGGCTCGCGAGGGGCGGAGAGATCAAGGCAAGGGATACCTCGCGAGGTTCCAGTGACGCAAGCCATGATGCAAGCCATGCCAGTCATCAGCAACAATCGGCTTGGTGCTACTGGAAAACACCGACGGATTCAACTGGAGGTGGTGGTGGCAGGTTGTTGTTGTTGCCTTGGTTCTGGACTAGCAACTGCATCAAGGCATTCTGCTGTTGGATCAACTGAGTGAGCTCCGGTGGAAAGACAAATCCGGGGTCACGTCTCGGAGGCATCTGATGGGTTTAGAGGGGAGAGATTAGAATAGAGTGAGGTCTAAAGAGAAATCACTACCCATATGCACATGATACAAACACATTCATATCACACCACTCAATTCAAACAAGGGCATACAATTGATCTAACTACCGTTACAAAATACTCGGACTATTACTATATACATGGGGGAAATACTACTGATAATTTGGTGGTCGACTAAAAATTTTGATCGGTGGAAGATTCCGTGATATCCGCTCCAACTTCGTCTTCATAATCATCATCGCTATCGGGGTCGGAGTCGGTGTCATCGATGATGATGTAGTCTTCTGGGTGATTATCCTCCTCTGGTGCGGGATCTCCCATGAATATTCCTAGCTTCTTCTTCAGGTCGTCATTCTTCTCTAGTAGTACTGCAATCTCCTCTTCATATCCATCGCGTGTAGACTTGACTACCTCTTCTAGCTCCATGTTCCTGGTCATAACTTTCTTCATGTCTAGCACGCTGGCGCACATCTGGTTCTCCTGACGACGAATGTGATGGTTTAATTCTTGGATGTAGGCTGCAATGGATTTATCCCTCCTGATGCAAATCATCTCCAATTGCTCATCTCGGCGTCCATATATCTGGTAGATGGTGTCCTTAAGATCCTTGTGGTATACCTCACCGATGCGTCCCATGGCGATGTGGGCTGCCATGCTCTTTCCTAGACTCCAGGTTGGTGCATCAAAAGAAAATTCTATGGGCTCAGTAACTGGTGTGAACATCCTTCCTGGAACATGAACTCGAATCATCCAGCGCTCCTCTTCTCGTAAAGTGGTGGTGTAGGATCCGGTGAAACTTGGTATTTCGATGTTCAAGTACCTAGTGGCTTCCTTCAAGTGTCGTCCAAAAGGTGTGTCTTCATCCGGTTGAGCAAACTTGTTCCTTAGGTCCGCCAGCTATAGAGTAGAAAATGGAGAAGAGTCAGAAATGAGTAGAGAAGAGTGTCCTTTGGCTTTTCTTAGTGGTCGTGTCCTACAGCCAGCGTGTGCTCTGATACCATCTTGTAGCGATCTGACCTCAGATGGTCAAATCTCTGTGCATAAGTGTCATCCCTGGATCGGTAATGCTGACACACACAATACTTGAGGATTTATAACAGAGTTAAATCACACACTTATTACATCAAATGTCTCAAAAGAGAACTTATTACAATAATATGGCTTAAGGCCATCTAAATAAGGTAACTGCAGAAGCATCAAAGGTAAATCAGTCCATCAACTCCAACGGCATAGCTGAGTGCACGACAACGACCTAGCGCACCTTACTCTTCGTCTAAAAACTCTGCAATATAATACGTTGCAGCCTGTGTAGGTCAGCACATGGAATATGCTGGCAAGATAACACTATAGAGCAAAGAACAAATAACAGCTATAACTACATGCATATATGGCTGGTGGAGGCTCTATGGTTATCATTTGCATAAAGCAAGTTTTTCCCTACAACAAAGGAATATATTTTATTTAACTACAATTTTTTTTGAAAATATTGAGAAGGTTCCTCCAATTCAATCCCAAAATAATAATTATCAACCCAACAAATTAATTAAGTAATGTGATGAGATCAAATCAATGATTCAAGTACCAGATACTCATGATGTCCATAACCGGGGACACGGCTAACCATGATTAGTCTATACACTCTGCAGAGGTTTGCGCACTTTTCCCCACAAGACTCGATCTCCTCCGTTGTATTTCTCGCTCTGCATGATGTTTCAGAAACGGATGACCGAGACACAGTCTTTCCGAAGAGGTCCCCTTAACCGATAGATAGGCCGGTACACCTACAATCCCCTACATCTGCTAGCCCATCATGGAAAGGATTCCAACAACTTACTCAACTACGCCAGAGGCAATAATGGCTTGTGGCTGCACACGGACGTTTCGAGCATGAATAATCTTATGATCCCTTTGAGCCTGGGTGGCAATCCATAGGATGATCACACGGGTACTCCGGGATATCCCAGGACAACATTGGATTACTCCAGGTGCCCAGACAACCACTGGGTGCTCCAGGGTGCCTCAACCAATCCACCCAGATGTGTATTAAAGTAGCCACCTTAAGTTTAACCAGTAGATAACAACTCTCACATCTGTCGTGGATCACTCAAACCAAACCACGTCTACGAGCATAGCATAGCAATATAAGCATAACGTAATAACTCCCAGGGGTTTGATATAAGACAATAGGTTCTACCTCATCAACTACTTCCCAAAACCCACATGTTAATCAGATCCTAACCATGCAGTGTTTGAGGATTGAAGCTAATGCATAAAAACTGGGTAATAAAAGGGGTATGATCAAAGTGTTATTTGCCTTGCTCACGATCTGAAAACCCTAGTGACTCGTAGTAGCAAGCCTCGCACTCCGGAAACTCTATCGTGAACAAACAATAACATACATAAGCACTCAAGTATAAGATGCAATGGTAAAACTCAAGATAAAATATCAAACTGAAAGTTCAACTAAAGAGCCTCGATTTGCAAAAAGAATGAATTGAATCGGAGTTACGAAACTAAAACTACGATCAAACAAAGTACGAATTCAAATCTGCTTGAAACCAAATTTTAATTTGTCAAAACGAGGTTCAAGTTGTTTAACTGGAATAGGGGAACAAGACGAAGATTTTGGCATTGGTTTCACTGGATTTGGACAAACGAGCAAAAAGTAACGAGGGTTTGAAGATCAGGGACTAATCTGTGATAAAAGTATTCGTGGATAGTGTAACACCCACGATGCGGTTATATCTCCCACGTGTCGAGGCACGACTTAGAGGCATAACCGCATTGTGGTTTTGTCGCAAGAAGGGTCATCTCCACACAATCCCATGTAATGAACAAGAATGGGATAAAGAGAGATGGCTTACAATCGCCACTTCACACAATACTTAAATAAATCATACATCAATCAGAGTACACACATAGACCGACTACGATCAAAGCCAAAAGAAAAGAAGATAACCCAACTGCTAGATCCCCGATCGTCCCAACTGGGCTCCACTACAGATCAACAGGAAACGAAACATAGTAACGACCAAGGTCCTCGTCGAACTCCCACTTGAGCTCAGTTGCGTCACCTGCACTGGTATCATCGGCACCTGCAACTGTTTGGAAGTATCTGGTGAGTCACGAGGACTCAGCAATCTCACACCCGCGAGATCAAGACTATTTAAGCTTATGGGTAGGATAGGGTAATGAGGTGGAGCTGCAGCAAGCACTAAGCATGTATGGTGGCTAACATACGCAAATAAGAGCGAGAAGAGAAGCAACGCAACGGTCGTGAAGCTAGAAGTGATCAAGAAGTGATCCTGAAACTACTTACGCACAACCATAACACAAGAACCGTGTTCACTTCCCGGACTCCGCCGATAAGAGACCATCACGGCTACACACGCAGTTGATGTATTTTAATTAAGTCAAGTGTCAAGGTCTCTACAACCGGACATTAACAAATTCCCATCTGCCACATAACCGCGGGCACGGCTTTCGAAAGATAATACCCTGCAGGGGTGTCCCAACTTAGCCCATTATAAGCTCTCACGGTCAACGAAGGATATTCCTTCTCCCGGGAAGACCCGATCAGTCTCGGAATCCCGGTTTACAAGACATTTCGACAATGGTAAAACAAGACCAGCAAAGCCGCCCAATGTGCCGACAAATCCCGATAGGAGCTGCACATATCTCGTTCTCAGGGCAACACCGGATGAGACTAGCTATGAGTAAAACCAGCCCTCAAGTTTCCCCAAGGTGGCCCCGCAGGCAGCTCAGTTCGGACCAACACTCGAAGGAGCACTGGCCGGGGGGGGTTAAAATAAAGATGACCCTTGAGTCTGCAGAACCCAAGGGAAAAGGCTTAGGTGGCAAATGTTAAAACCAAGGTTGGGCCTTGCTGGAGGAGTTTTATTCAAAGCGAACTGTCAAGGGGGTCCCATAAATCACCCAACCGCGTAAGGAACGCAAAAATCAAGGAATATAACACCGGTATGACAGAAACTAGGGCGGCAAGAGTGGAACAAAACACCAGGCATAAGGCCGAGCCTTCCACCCTTTACCAAATATATAGATGCATTAATTAAATAAGAGATATTGTGATATGCCAAAATATCCATGTTCCAACATGGAACCAACTTCAACTTCACCTGCAACTAGCAACGCTATAAGAAGGGCTGAGCAAAAGCGGTAACTTAGCCAAACAACGGTTTGCTGGGAAAGGTGGGTTAGAGGCTTGACATGGCAATATGGGAGGCATGATATAGCAAGTGGTAGGCAGCACGGCATAGCAATAGAGCGAACAACTAACAAGCAAAGATAGAAGTGATTTCGAGGGTATGGTCATCTTGCCTGAAATCCCGCTAGGAAGAAGAACGAGTCCCTGAAGAAGACAAACGGATGTAGTCAAACGAATCCTCACAACTCCGGAACGAAACCGAAGCTAACGAGAGAAGCAACCCGGAAAGAAACAAACAACATAGTAAACAACCACCACATACACATGGCATGATGCACAAACAAGTATGATGCATGTCCTATTTAATGAGGCATGGCATGGGAAAATGCACAAACAATACTACAAATTTAAGTGGAGCTCAATATGCAATGAGTTGCATATTGACGAAACACCACATCAATTATTTAGTTCTCTCTCATTTATGTACCCAACAATATTAAATGTTGTTAAACATGGCAATATGTGAAGCATAATATAACTACCTATCTAGGCAAATTTAAATGAGGCCGGAAACAACAAACAACAATTCCGGAAAAACCTCATGTACATATTTTAGATTTGGTACTGTTCTTCCCTAAACACAATTTTAATGTTGTTAGACAGCAAAATAAAGTGCACCATGTTAAACTAGGTATTTTTCTACCCCATTTACATATAAAGTTTATTAAATTCGGAGCTACGGTTAATTAGTTATGAAATAAATCATTTTAGCATGGCATTTAGCAAATTAAATGCAAGCAGCATTTTAAACTAGGATGTAAGCATCATATTATGAAACTAGATGAAATTTTGAGCATTTTACATGTTTAAAACATTTTAAACCGATGCACGGTTATTGAGTTATTATATGCATGATGTGCAAGGACTTTTTTGTAAAACCGACGTTCTCTGGATTAATAGCTAAAATCGTCCAGAGAAAAAAATGCATCGGGCCGAATCTGACGGATCTGAGCTGCTCACATTGGGCCTGCAGGGGCGCACGGAGCTGGGCCTCGCGGGCGAAGGGAGCTGGGCCTGCGCGGCTGTGACCCAGCCGACGCTCGCGGTCAACGGGGACCGAATCGAGCTTGACGCGGCAGAGAACGAACAAGATGACGGCACTAGAAGCAGGGTCTTCGCGGGCGCGTGCTGGGACTTGCAGCGGCGGGCGCGTTCTCCGGCAGCTCAAGGCGAAGGTGACCGGCATCGGCTTGGTCCAGTGAAGAAGGCGACAGGAAAGGGGAGCAGCGCGGCTACATGCAGCGGGCGGCGGAGCACTTCCTCTGCACTTGAACAAAGAGAGAGAGAGAGATTCAGAGAGGATGGAGCAGAACAAAAAGGGGAAGAATAGAGAAGGCAGGGGCGACGGGCGCGCGACCTGCGGGGCTCCGGTGGCGCGGCCGGGCATGTGCGAGGAGGAGGCACGGGGTTGCGGATCCGAACGGCGGGGTCCTACGGGTCCTTGCTCTGGCTTGCAGAAGAACGGGCGGCGCCATGTCCCTGTGCAGAGAACGAGAGAGAGAGACCATGAGAGAGCAGAGAGATGGAGAGGGAAATGAAGAGAGAGGCAGGGCACGTGACCTGGGGCGACTGGATGCTCACCGACAAGGGGTCTCCGATGGTGCTACTGCTGCTCCGGGGCGGCAGTCATGGTTCCATGCGAGGAACAACGAGACGAGGGAGGCACGTCAGGGAGGAGCAGCGTGAGGAGGGAAAGAAGGAGAAGGCGGAGGGGACGGCAGCCTGCTGGCCCTGGTCGCTGACAGTGGAGCTGACGAGGCAGCGGCGCGAAGCTGCTAGTGGCGGAGGAGCTCGGGCATGAGCTCCTGCTCGGGGAAGACGACGGGAAGGCAGCAGAGGAGGTCGAGCTCAAGCGTGGATGTGCGAGGGGACGGGAGGCCTCGGGCGCGAGCTCTCGTTCGATCCAACCGAGAGGAGGACGAGCAGGGACGAGGGTCCGGTGAGGCAGCAGGGTCGAGGAGGGAGGAGCGAACAGGAGGAGCTCGGGGTGGGGGTGGATCGATGGGTGGATCGGGAAGGCAGGTGGCTGCGCTTGCGAGTGGCGGCGGAAATCAAGGAGCTGGTCAGAGCGATCTGGTTGGGTGGAGAGGACTCTGAGGTGGGTGGCTGCTGGATCGGGAGGGATCCCGAGGAAGGGAGTGGCGGCGGCAGGTGAGGGAATGGATGGATGGGACAACTAGCGACTAGGGTTTGATCTGCTTAAATAGCATGTATTTTGGTTAGGGGCTAATCTGGTCCGTCCGATCATAATCGGGCGGTCGAGATTAGATAGGTTAGGGAGTCCAAATAAGAAAACGGAGATGTTTTATAGATGTTAGGGGATGATCCGGATCCAATGGTGATGACTGAGCGGGTCGGGTTCGGGGCAAGTTTCGGACGAGCAAGCGAGGGGGTCTAAGAGAGGTGATGAAGGCAAAGGGAGAAATGGCAACGACGAGCGAATGCAAGTTTTAAAACATGATGGCAACAAAGTGCCGATGCAATGCAAATGATGCGATGATGAATGCAACACACAAATAAAACACACGGCGAACACGAAAAACAAGGAAGGCATCTGGAGCATCGGTCTCGGGGCGTTACAGATAGGTCCCTGTCCAAAAAATAAACAAAAAAAGAAAAATCTAACGAACGAACGTTCGCTAACAGAACTAAACGAACGAATTCGTTTGTTAAAATGATCTAACCAGAGAACGCTCGCTAATTAACCTAATAAAATAAAAAAAACTGATCTAGTCTAAACCGGAAAAAAACCGGGGAAAAACCGAGCGGTTTTTACCGGTCAACCGCGGTGGCGAGGTCAATGGTGGCGCGGCGAGATCCGGCGGCGTCGGCGCGCGGCAGCAGCAGCGGCGGCGCAAGGGCGGCGACGGCGCGGCTCGGCTGTGCTGCGGCTGCGGTGGCGGTGGCGGCTGCGGTGGCGGGGTGGGGAGGTGCCGGCGGGGTGGGGCAGCTTATAAAGGGGGCCCGGGGGTTGCTTGGGCAAGGGGGCGGCGGAACGGGAGTCCGGCTCGGACTCCTCGAGCGGCGGCGGCGGCGGGACTCCTCCCGCGGAGGAAGGCGGCGGCGGGGGCTGCGGGCCGGCTTGGCTCGGCTGGGCCTTCGGCCCAGTCGCGCGGCGAAACTTTTTTTAATTCGCCCGAAAGAAAAATCATAATAAAATATAAAAATAATTATGAAAATAACAGAAATAATTTTCACCATTCAAACCTAATATTTAGAACATGGTGAACATTTTTGTAGCCTAAAAATGCAATTTTCAAAAAAAATGCATAATTTTTCTAATTCAAATAAAATAGCAAATAAAATAATAATTTGGTTTTAAAATTCTTTCTCCAATATTCCTCTCTTGTTGAAGAAGTTATTTTATCTCCTATCTTTTATTTTATTATTGGAAATAATTGGGGAGAAAAATATTAAAATCAAATTGATCCTCTTTTCAAATTCAAAAAAAAAATCAAATATGAAAATTTGTGAAATCTCCAACTCTCTCCTTGGGTCCTTGAGTTGCTTAAGATTTCTAGGATCACAACCAAAATGCAAATAAAATATGATATGCATATGATGACCTATGTATAACATGCAAATTGAAAATTGGGATGTTACAACAATATAGCATTTAGATTTGAAATAGTGCTAGTGTCCACATGAGGCTCACTAGATGTTACCTTAGTCATCATAGCCTCATGAGCTATCATTAGCACATTATGGGATACTAGAAGATCATCATGAGAGCTTGAGAACTTTTCATGACTTTCTTCCAATTTCCCATTGTTGCTAGATTGCAACGCAAGTTGAGCCCTTAGCTCAACATTTTCCTTCAACAAGGATGCTTCACAAGAAATGGGGTTAGTAGCACTAGCATCATTACTAACAACAAGAGGAGAAGGTAACTTGGCAACCTCTTTTAAATAAGAAGCTTCAAGTTGAGCATGAGACTCGGTGAGTTTGATGAGCTCACCCTTGATGACCCTTGAGCCATTTTCGAGGTGCTCAAAATCCTCAAGGAGTTTACCATGAGCAACTTCAAGCTTAGCATTTTTAGTTTCGAAATCATTTTCCACCTCAAGTGCTCTATCATGAGAATCCTTTATTCTAGATAATTCTAGAGCAAAGTCTCCTCAAGAGATTCCTTGGTGGTTTGTTCAAGTTCAAGAGCTTGAGAGAGGTCCGCGATCTAATTAGCATAATCACGCTCATGACCTTCCATTTTATCAATGGTGACCTCATGCTCCTCGGGATGAGATTCCAACTCCTCAATGTATTTCTTGCTCTCAATGGCAATAGACATGATTTCCATGAAGTTGGAATGAGCAATTTTATTCTTATGAAGAGCTTTAAAAATCATTTCTCCCTTGATTTTGAAGGAAGCAACATTGTTGTTCTCTTCATCATTATCCTCATCATCATTAGCATTAACATCATCATCAAGAGACATATTGGGGTTCAAAGTAGGAGATACCTTTGAAGCCTTAGCCATAAGGCAAAAAGCAATAGATAATGATGTAGGATCCCTTGAAGCACCATTTAAGACCACATCTTGTTCCATGGAGTGTTGAGTTTCCTCTACATTGTTAGCACAACAACTCGAGGAAATAGATACATTTTTATCATGGCAACAAGACATAGCAAGCATACCATCATGATATTTGAGCAAGCAATTTCTACATGATATGCAAGGACTACCAACACAAGCATGTGAAACATGTAAGGTGCTCGAAGTGTTAAAGTCCAAAGAAGTACCATTGCAATAAGATAGTGATGAAGAATCACCAAGAACAAGCACACTATCATCATTGCAGTGACCAACACTACTCACCCTAGCATTACGTTGTGGCAATCCACATGTAGGTGAAGTAGAAGAAGTTGATAAGGCAACACGGCCGGAGGTGGAGGGAGAACAATCATCCCCACAAATCTTGGACACACCATATTTATCTTGAAGCTTTGTCCACAACTCATGAGCATCCCGGAACGACATGAGTTGAAATATAACTACATTGCTCAAAGCATCGAAAAGCACATTAGAAGCTTGAGCATTGAGATAAGAGTTTTTCTCATCCTCTAAAGATAATCTTTGGGGATCCTTTGGAGGAGAAAAACCCATATCTACAGTTGGCTCTAAATTTGGGTCCATGACCCTAAAGAGATTAAGCATGCAAATTACCCAAACATCAAACTTTGTGCCATCAAAACTAAGAGTGTCAGAGAATCCTAATCCTCTAGTTGACATCTTTACTCTCTAGGCGGTTAAGCCTGACAAAGAGAGACGAGGCTCTGATACCAATTGAAAGATCGTGGATGTCACCTAGAGGGGGTGAATAGGCGATTTAAAATAATTATGGTTTAGGCTTGAACAAATGCGGAATAAACCTAGCGGTTAATTTGTCAAGCACAAAACCTACAACAACTAGGCTCACCTATGTGCACCAACAACTTATACTAAGCATGATAAACAACTATGTGATAGCAAGATATATGACAAGAAACAATATGGCTAACACAAAGTAAAGTGCATAAGTAAAGGGCTCGGGTAAGAGATAACCGAGGCACGTGGAGACGATGATGTATCCCGAAGTTCACACCCTTGCGGATGCTAATCTCCGTTTGGAGCGGTGTGGAGGCACAATACTCCCCAAGAAGCCACTAGGGCCACCGTAATCTCCTCACGCCCTCGCACAATGCAAGATGCCGTGATTTCACTAAGGGACCCTTGAGGGCGGTCACTGAACCCTTACAAATGGCAACCCTTGGGGGCGGTCACCGAACCCGTACACTTTGGCAACCCTTGGGGGCGGTCACCGGTACCCGTCAAATTGCTCGGGGCGGTCTCCACAACCTAATTGGAGACCCCGACGCTTGCCCGGAGCTTTACACCACAATGATTGAGCTCCGAACACCACCAACCATCTAGTGCACCCCAGCACCCAAGAGGAACAAGCTCAAGGGTACCAAGCACCCAAGAGTAATAAGCTTCCCAACTTGTAACTTCCATGTATCACCATGGAGAACTCAAACCGATGCACCAAATGTAATAGTAAGGGTACACGGAGTGCCCAAGTCCTTCTCTCCCAAATCCCACCAAAGCAACTAATGCTAGGGAGGAGAATGAGAGGAAGAAAAACAAGGAGAGCACCAAGAACTCCACGATCTAGATCCAAGGGGTTCCCCTCACATAGAGGAGAAAGTAATTGGTGGAAATGTGGATATAGATCCCCCCCCCCAAAAAACTAGCAAGAATCCATGGAGGGATTGAGAGATAGCAAGCTCGAAGAAGGTCACCAATGGGGGAAGAACACGAGCTCAAAGGATAAGGTTCATTGGGGAAGAAGCCCCCCTTTTATAGCTCACAACCCGCATAGAGCGGTACTACCGCTCATCCTCACGGCACTACCATTAGGGGTAGCGGTACTACCTCAAAGGGTAGCGGTACTACTGCTTGCGAGCGGTACTAAAAAAATACATCCGTGCCTACCACCGCTGGACTTATGATGAGTTTTTGGTTCGTAGCGGAAGTAGCCACGGAAGTAGCCACGGTAGTACCGCTCCCAAGAGCGGCAGTAAAAAATTACATCCCCTCCGAGCCGTAGTACCGCTCCCATGGGCGGTAGTACCGCTGCAGCCTTTTTAAGGACACCAAAATTGACACAACTTCTGCAAACGGACTCCAAATTCAACGAAACCAAGTTTGTTGGAAAGCTAGCGACAAGGGCTAACAAAATCTTGATAGAAATAACAATAAGAAGGAAATTAGAAATAACAATAAGAGAAAATGGTGAGAACCCTTCCTTGAATAAGACCGGTAAAACCTCCAACACCGAAAACGCAATAGAAGAAGCATGGGAACTCCGTTTTCGATGAACTCGAGCTTGTCATCAAGATGACCATAAGCTCTAAGACTCACAAAGAGAACCAAACAAGAACCAAGAAAGATGATGCAAGGATGCAATGGTTTGAGATCTCTGCGAACGATACGATCAAGCTACTCATCAAGAGCCCCCCTTGATAGTACGACAATCCATCATATAACCCGGTCTCCCAACTACCACCATGAGACTGGTAAAATAGAAAACCTATCAGGGGCAAACCTTTGCCTTGCACAAAGTACACTTGAGCTAGATGTAGACGATCTTCACTTCCTCAAGTTGGACCACCTTTCTTGATTGCGTTGGCTTGGTGATGACTAGTAGATTGCTCCCCCATACTCCACTATGGGTGAGCCACTCTTCGACACATCTTCACAAGTCCATTGTCACCACAATGGACGACAAGCATCAAGCACTTCATCTCTTCATGATGCATCACTTGAACTTGCACACGGAAACCTAACCCCACAAAGAACTCTCAGAAGACCACGGGTTAGTACACAAAGCGTAATTGACAATGCTTACCATACCATGGGATCACTTGATCCCTATCGGTACATCTTCTACGCTTTGTGTGTCGATCAAATTGATTCAAATTTGACTTAGTCTTGATCAACCTCTCACAAGACCAATCTTTTAGGTAATTCCTTGAATAGCACCTTGGTCGACACAAACTCTCCTTGAAACCAACAAATATAACTCAAGGCAGCCATTAGTCCATAGAGATTGTCATCAATTACCAAAACCAAACATGGGGGCATCACATGTTCTTTCACCTTTATAGCCACCCAGTTACGTTGTGACGTTTGATACACCCAAAGCATTCCTACGGCATCCGGGAGTTGCACAATCTCATGGTCTAAGGAAATGATACTTGACATTAGAAAAGCTCTAGCAAAGGAACTACGCGATCTTGTGCTATGCATAGGATTGGGTCTTGTCCATCACATCATTCTCCTAATGATGTGATCCCGTTATCAACGACATCCAATGTCCATGGTCAGGAAACCACAACCACCTATTGATCAATGAGCTAGTCAACTAGAGGCTCAGTAGGGACATGTTGTGGTCTATGCATTCACACGTGTATTATGGTTTCTGGTTAATACAATTATAGCATGAAAAATATACAACTATCATGAACAAGGAAATATAATAATAAATATTTTATTATTGCCTCTAGGGCATATTTCCAACAGAACGTTCATATTGAATCGATCCAAACTTGTTTGTTATACTTTGAGATTATATCGCCAGAAGTCAGTTGTTATAACACGGAGTGTTAACGTGTGTTTTAGTTCCGTAGACCATGAGAGTATCGTAGTCACTTCTTACCGTACGGTGGACTTTGGGGTTGCTCAAACGTCATTTGTAACACGGTGATCATAACAACAACTTGCAGCTTAATCGGTAAGTTTGATAATGGACTAGATAGCTCAAGAGTGGAGTTTGCTTCTTCGATGATGGAGAGATATTCTTAGGGCCCTCTCAGTGTGACGATATCCATCATTGTTTGGCCAGACATAGGTGCCTATGTCACGGGGGTGCCGGAACATGTCAACGAGAAAGAAGAACACAATCGGTAACGGGGATACCACTATAGCGATACATCTCACCTCACGTTTTGTAAGGTTCACAGGGATTGGATTTGTCTACTGGTTGTGTGCTCTGGCATCTTCTGTTTTTCAGTTATGTTGTCTGCTACTCACTGTTGCACGTGGTGGTGTTGCTTTGCGGAAGACGACGGCTGCTCAGGTGCTTGCTCTTGGATTGCTGGTGGCCGATTATGTTCATGCTCTTAGACGTCGACTATCGAGCATGGCGGATTTGAGGTCAATGATCTTCAGAGTCCTTCTTGTGTTGTTTTGCGTACCTAGCGACGTCTTCAGTTCAGGTGGGTTGGTCCATGAGGGCCTTAGTATCGATGACTTCCCGTCCGTCGAGGAAACCGTCAAGAAAAATTGTTTGCCGGCTCAAGTGTGGAGCGGCGACGGTGGCGGCGGCGCGCCATCTACTTATTTTTTTAACACAGTACACACGCAAGCGCTCATACATACACGCACACACTCACCCCTATGAACGCACACACGGACACCGTACCCCTATGAGCACCTTCGAGAGACTGAGCTGGCATATCATCTTGAGATTTATGAAGTCACCGTAGGTGCCTCGTCGTCGACGGGAACGTCTCCTCCCACTGAAAGCGCATCACCGGAAATCCTGAAATAAATCCAGGAATAATACGAGCACCAGGATTTGAACCCTGATTGGCTGGGGATATCACTGTCCCTCTAATCATCCAACCACAAGATTGGTTTCCAGGCGTTGAAGGTGGTGGACTCCCCAGAGATCGACTTGTATTTTTCCTTTTTATTATCAGGGTGTCGTGTATGTTGGAGTTACTTCAATATATTGAGTTGTATGCTCTTCCACGAAAAAAACTACAACTGGTCATATCCTATGCTTTTTTTGAACATAGTACAGACGCAAACACTCATATAAACGCGCATACACTCACCCCTATGAACAGACACACGCACACCCTGCCCCTGTGAGCACCTCCGAGAGACTGAGCCAGTCACATCTTATGCTGAGTACACAGTCCTGGTAAAAAGAAGAGAAACATGCCGAGACAGACTGCCGATTAGATGTATCGTGTTGTATAGTACAAACGGGCCGGGCGTCTCCCGCCTGCTAGCCATCCGTTTCCTCTTCCCGGCCCTCACACTGCACTACCCCTCAGATTTCGCGAAACGCAAACGGGCTCGACTATTCCTCGCGTTCAACGAGTCGAGCCTTTCGACTCGCTAAAGCGAGCGAACATATGAGCCAGCCGACGGGCGGGAAAGCACATGTCTGTTGCCTATTTGATTTTTTTTTTCGTGTTTTGCTTTTATTTACTTTAAATGTTGAATAAGTATTAAAAAATGTTGAACAAGAATTTAAAAATTGTTGAACAAGTATTTGAAAATGTTGAATAAGTACTAAAAATGTTGAGAAAATATTTGAAAATGATGAATACATATTAGAAAATGTTGAACGAGTATACGAAAAAGTTGAACAAGTATTAAAAATATCGAACATGTATTTGAAAAAAATGTTGAATAAGTCTTAAAAAATTTGAACGAGTATTTGAAAAATGTCAAATAAGTATAAAAATATCGAATAAGCGTTGGGATAATTTTGAAGAGTTATACAAAAAATATTGATCAGTTATTAAATAAATATTGATCACGTATATAAGAATGTAATGAAAAACACAAAGAAAGAAAGAAAAATTTAAAAAATGAAAACTAAAAAAGAAACAAAATAAACCAAAGAAAAAATAAAATAAAAAACTAAAGAAACAAATGAAAAACCTGGAGAATAAAAAAAATAAAAACCAGAGAAGAAACAGAAAACCAAAGAAATAAAACTTGCACTTTCCCTTCTAATAGGCGCCGCTCTGCCTACTAAGCATGAACTCGAACTCAGCGTAGCGGTTAACTTAGCCAGCTTTTTTTTCAAAAAAATGGACTAGTGGGCCGGCCCCACACTGTAGCGCATGAACCGAGAGATTCCCTCTCCTCTGGCTTAATGCGAGAAATAGACGCCGCGAACGCAAACGTCCATGATTCACATTCGGGCCACGACGGTAAAACAGACACAAAAAGTTGGCCCAACGCGCCGACCCAAACGGACGAGCGTCCGCTTTTCGTCCGCCAGCCGATCCATTCCCGGTCTAAATTCGAGCCTCATTTGCGTCGGCGTGGACACCAAATGAATACACGCGGCCTGACTCTTTAGCGCATTAAGCGATTGTTGTTGCGAACGCAAACGTCCACGATTCACGTTTGTGCCACGGCGGTAAAACTCACAAAAAAGTCGGTCCAACGCATCGATCCAAACGGAAGCGCGTCCGCTTTTCATTCGCCTGCCGACCCATTACAGGTTCAAATTTAAGCGTCATTTCATCGGCGTGGACACCAAATGAATGCACGCGACGCCCGACTACCCCCCTGGACTAGTGGGCCGGCCCGACACTGTAGCACATTAAGCGAGAGTTTCCCACACTACAAAAAAATACACTTCCGTGATGATACGTGTTTGTCATAGTAGGTCACGTTTTCTGTCATGCATGTACGTCCATGATCATTTTATGACAGAATCAAGATAGTCATACCTGTGCTGTCGTAGAAGTGTTCCATGACATTACCAAAATTATCATCACGGAAGTGTCCACTACCATGACGATAAATCGCGCGTCATAGAAGTGCTTTCATCAAGGGTGACCGACACGTGGCATCCACCGTAATGGGTCGCCATTAAGCTATCAGGTTCCAGTTTGGATCCAATAACCCATTAACAGCCCAGACCAATGGGCATTTTCCTAGTGTAAAATCATCATTGGCTGGAGGAAACACGTGTCTGCTCCTCGGTGGGCCAGATGTCGTCCGTCCATTGGAGGAGACATGCCTATGATACGTTGACACGTGGCAGGGCCCAACAGAGGCCCATATAGGTTAAAAAGGAAGACCAGTCAAAGCACCGTAGTACTTACTCAGGTACTAGTGGGTCAGCCCAATAATGGCCTGCTTAATAAAGGCCCATTTACGGCCCAAAGCCAGATCCAGCCCGTTAATTGTTCGCCGAATATTTGGGCCCAATTACGGCCAGTGACTTTCGGCCTATTAGAAGCCCGATGTAGATATGGGCCCATTTCAGCCTGGTGTTTCTTTCGGCCTGGGAATGGCTTGTGCTGCCCATGGGCCATATATGGTTCGACACGACATCCGGCCCACTAACGACCCGTGATAAAGGTGGCAACAGTTCAGCCCAACGTGACTTTGGGCCTGTTAAAGGCCTGTCGTATACCCGTTGATGCCTGTACTAAGCTTTCGGCCTCTTAAAGGCCTATGATATCTGTGGGCCAACTAAGGCCTGAGATATGTTTCGGCCTGGTAACGGCCCATCATATAACTGGGCCAAAAAAGGTCTGGTCTACATTTCAGCCTGTTGAAGGCCTGCTACCTCTTGAGCACTGCGTTGGTTTTCCCTTGAAGAGGAAAGGGTGATGCAGTAAAGTAGCGTAAGTATTTCCCTCAGTTTTTGAGAACCAAGGTATCAATCCAGTAGGAGACCACGCTCGAGTCCCAAGCACCTATACAAACAAATAAGAACATTGCAGCCAACGCGATAAAGGGGTTGTCAATCCCTTCAAGCGCTTTCCTTTAAAGCCTTTTAGCTAGGCATTGATAATTTAATGATGCTCACATGAAAGACAAGAATTGAAGCGCAAAGAGAGCATGATAAAACATATGACAAACATATTTAAGTCTAACATTCTTCCTATGCATAGGCGTTTTATAAGCAAACAAATTATCATAGCATGCAAAAATTAGCATATGCAAGGAAGAAGAAAGAGACGATAGCAATCTCAACATGACGAGAGGTAATTTAGTAAGATAAAAATTTCTATAACCATATTTTCCTCTCTCATAATAATTACACGTAGGATCATAGGCAAATTCAACAAAATAGCTATCACATAAAATATTCTCTTTTATGAACCACATGCATGCAAAGTTGACACTCTTCCAAAATAGTGGGATTAACATTAACTAAAGTCATGACCTCTCCAAACCCACTTTCAATACTATTGCAAACATTATTATCAATCTCATATTCATCATGGGGCTTAAATAAATTTTCAAGATCATAAGAAGAATCACCCCAATCATGATCATTACAACAAGTAGTAGGCATAGCAAACTTAGCATCCCCAAGCTTAGGGTTTTGCATATCAACACAATTGACATTAATAGAATTTATAATAACAGCATTGCAATCATGCTTTTTATTCAAAGATCTATCGTGAATCACTTCATAAATCACTTCATCACAATTTTCATATTCAAGGATTTCAAGCAAAACTTCATAAAGATAATCTAGTGCACAAAACTCACTAGCAATTGGTTCATCATAATTGGATCTCTTAAAAAGATTATCAAGCGGATGAGGATCCATAGATCTTAGGTTCATTGTTTTGCAATAAATAAACAATTATTCCAACCAAACGAGTAAACGAGCCAAGTAAGACATCAAGGCAAACGAAAAGACGAACAGAAGAAGGGCGAATAAAACGGCAAGGGTGAAGTGGGGGAGAGGAAAACGAGAGGCAAATGGCAAATAATGTAATGCAAGGGATAAGAGTTTGTGATGGTACTTGGTATGTCTTGACTTGTGCGTAGACTCCCCGGCAACGGCGCCAGGAATCCTTCTTGCTACCTCTTGAGCACTGCGTTGGTTTTCCCTTGAAGAGGAAAGGGTGATGCAGTAAAGTAGCGTAAGTATTTCCCTCAGTTTTTGAGAACCAAGGTATCAATCCAGTAGGAGACCATGCTCAAGTCCCACACACCTACACAAACAAATAAGAACCTTGCAACCAACGCGATAAAGGGGTTGTCAATCCCTTCACGGCCACTTGCAAAAGTGAGATCTGATAGAGATGATAAGATAATATTTTTGGTATTTTTATGATAAAGACTAAAAGTAAAGAAAGCAAAATAAACGGCGCCAGACCTAGCTTGTTGACGGGAGATTAATATGATGGAAAATAGACCCGGGGGACATAGGTTTCACTAGTGGCTTCTCTCAAGATAGCATAAGTATTACGGTGGGTGAACAAATTACTGTCGAGCAATTGATAGAATTGAGCGTAGTTATGAGAATATCTAGGTATGATCATGTATATAGGCATCACGTTCGTGACAAGTAGACCGACTCCTGCCTGCATCTACTACTATTACTCCACACATCGACCGCTATCCAGCATGCATCTAGAGTATTAAGTTCATAAGAACAGAGTAACGCTTTAAGCAAGATGACATGATGTAGAGGGATAAACTCATGCAATATGATATAAACCCCGTCTTTTTATCCTCGATGGCAACAATACAATACGTGTCGTTTCCCCTACTGTCACTGGGATCGAGCATCGCAAGATTGAACCCAAAGCTAAGCACTTCTCCTATTGCAAGAAAGATCAATCTAGTAGGCCAAACCAAACTGATAATTCGAAGAGACTTGCAAAGATAACCAATCATACATAAAAGAATTCAGAGGAGATTCAAATATTGTTCATAGATAATCTTGATCATAAACCCACAATTCATCGGATCTCGACAAACACACCGCAAAAGAAGATTACATCGAATAGATCTCCAAGAGAATCGAGGAGAACTTTGTATTGAGATCCAAAGAGAGAGAAGAAGCCATCTAGCTAATAACTATGGACCCGAAGGTCTGAGGTAAACTATTCACACATCATCAGAGAGGCTATGGTGTTGATGTAGAAGCCCTTCGTGATCGATGCCCCCTCCGGCGGAGTGCCAGAAAAGGCCCCAAGATGGGATCTCACGGGTACAGAAGGTTGTGGCGGTGGAAATAGGGTTTCTGCTCCTCCTCTGATGTTTTCGGGGTACGTAGGAATATATAGGAGGAAGAAGTAGGTCTGTGGAGCTACGAGGGGCCCACGAGGGTGGAGGGCGCGCCCCCTGACTCGTGGCCTCCATGTTGATTGCTTGACGTCCACTCGAAGTCCTCTGCATCACGTTTGTTCAGAAAATCACGTTCCTGAAGGTTTCATTCCGTTTGGACTCCGTTTGATATTCCTTTCCTTCGAAACACTGAAATAGGCAAAAAAACAACAATTTAGGCTGGGCCTCCGGTTAATAAGTTAGTCCCAAAAATAATATAAAATTGTATAATAAAGCCTATTGAACATCCAAAACAGATAATATAATAGCTTGGAACAATAAAAAATTATAGACACGTTGGAGACGTATCAAGGCCCGTCGACGACTAGTGAAAATTGAGGCCCAACATGAATTTCGGCCTGCTAAAGGCCCATGTTTTCTTCTGGGCCGTAACAGGCCAGCAGAATATCCAGCCTATTAATGGCCCAACGCTACATGGGCCAAACTAAGTGTTGGGTCCAGAAAAGGCCCAACTAAAATTTGGGACAAATATAGGCCGGAGTAAGTTGTGGGCCTGACGCAAAGTGTGAAGGCCCCAATGGCCATTCGGGCCCAAGAAAGTCGTAGGCTAGCCCAATTCTGGCCCGCTAAAAACCAGGCCTGTTAGAGGCGAATGTTTCGGCCCGGTCGACTACATCAGATTTTTTTAGATAGCGAATGATGGCAGTAACTAGTTGGAATTAAGAACAAACCTACTCTATACAATAAAGAAATTATGGCATAGTGTCTTAGAATAAACCTACACTATACAATAAAGGATTTATGGTATATTACATCCACTGGGCATCGAAGTTCGCCACCAGTGATCATAAAGCGCAACAAAGAAGCAGATTACAAAAACTGGGCACCATTGCAGCGTAACAAAATAATACTGAACCGAGACCACTTCCAAGACAGTTCAAGAAAGGTTAGCCTTGCGTGGGAACTGCTGCGCAAGCTGCTGAGCAAGGCTGTGAGACCGGCCTAGCATGTCGGTCATAGCTTCCAGGTGTAGCTGTTTAGCAATGAGGTTCTCATTGGTGTTCTCCGCAATCTTTCTTAGAGATATGACTTCAATTCAAAGTTGAGTTGCAGAATGCCTTTCTACTAGAACTTGGGACCGAAGAAGTCGAACTGATTTAGACAGCGAATTCTGTGAGCTTGTCTGACTGCTAGTCTGAACTAACTTGAACACTGCATCAAGACAAGACTTTGGGGTTGTCTCGCTATCTTCAAGATGTTTTGCCTTCTTTGCTGCAATATATGTTGGGTTTGTCTCACAGCCTTCAACATACTTGTGCATGCCATCAGGCATATCACCCTAAAACAAGCATAGAGATGACAGGTTTTGCACGTGTATAAACAAAGATGATAACTGTGCTATCAATTCCAGCCAATTTCAAATTAGAAAATAATGAGTAAGTTCAAAATATCAATAGCATAATTTGGCATTGTTCATAATGCGGGGAGCTTCACCACACTACTGGATTACCATGTCAACATAACAAGCATAGATGAAGGGCAAAGACAATCATTGCATCTATTTTGGTTAATGTGCATGGCATGTTGTTCATATAGTCAGCCGCATCAATAAGTTAAAACAGGAGATGACAAGGTGCAAACGTGGGCGGCTTCACCACACACTGGATTATAGATCCACAAAAACAAGCATACATATAGGGAGTATTGAGTAATGTGCATGGTATGAATAAGGAATTTGGTTTTACAAGTAATACTTGGAACTTACGGTTGTTGCGAACATGCATTTTGATAGAAACAACAAACTAAACAGAAGTAAACGATAGGGAGTATTAGCAAACTAAATAGCAGTTGAGGATAAAGGCTTTAGAAGGACTGACTTACATTAACAGTTAACACCGTCTTTATAATGCCCTTCTCCATGTCAAGGGAAGGATAACTCAAGAATTTCAGCACTGAATCTTCTTCATAAGCATTGCATGTACTCTACATTTTGTAGAGAGTAATTATAGATATGATAATACAGGAAGGGATAGAGGATAATGAACATAAGATGCAGATTGATGCTACATAATCAACTAACAATCCCTGGAAGTACAAGCGCTACAGGACAAAATGTACTGACAAGAGCAATGGGCTACACTTCTGCACTGGCATTGTTTGTGTATTCAACTTTTTGGTAAGATTAAATATAGATATGATATTTCTTAGTAAATGGTGGGTGAGGGAGATAAGATGCAGAATTCTACACAATGAACCAATCCCTCTTACCATAATACAAGAGTGTTTTGAACACTAGTGTACTGTACAAAACGTTCTTATATTATGGGACGGAGGGAGTAGCTGTTAATGTAAGTACAGTGATAGACAACGTTCAGTCCTTACAAGAGGACTGCAAAGCTAAGCCTATTCAAAAGCATTGGGTTGATTCTAAATTTATGTAAGAGTCCATACGAATCTTATAATGTCCACCAAATGGACGATAACGAGGCTAACATGTGCAGTGATGCTACATAATCAAACAGATATGAAAGTAAGTATGGTCATACAGGGCAAGAGGTACTCACAAGAGCAATGCAGTGTGCAGTATAGTTGCGAGATTCTGTGGTCCCTTGAGAATGAATGTTCTTCTACTATCAGTTTTCGTACAAGTGAGACGTTAAGGCAAATGCAGAAATGTAGTTCAAATTGTGATGTGATATCATAGACAGTACCTTACGCTGCAGACAAGACCAATGTGTAACAAGATTATTCCAGTCACTGTGTGATAAATGTAGCACCAGAGACTTTACAAAAATTTCGTTTAGAGGCTTGCCATCGAAGTGTGCTTGCCTCAGGTAGGAACGATACTTCATCAACGAGTGCTTGAAAAGCGCAACCAACCCTTGCTCGTCTTGACAATCCAGTTTGGTCCTCGCCTATTTAAAAGAATGAAATATTGTGTCTTCTGTCAGCAGAAACGTATGCAGTAATTACCATGAATAACATTAGTACATTACTTACGCGTAAGTTGCGGAGGAAGACTGGAAATTGTTCTGTGTCTGCGGTATAATCTTTCCATGAGGGAAAGATGCGCACAAAGTTCCTGACAACAATATAAGCTTCATCTTCTAAATTGGAAAGAAATGGAACAGGCGTCCTAGTTGCTGCAATTGGGTCTCTCTCTGGTTCGAATAGGGATTTGGCAACTGGATTTGGTGTACTCTTTGCTGGAATGAGGGTTTTGCATCGTAGAGCTGGTGCTATGTCAACTGGCATCATCATACTGTTTGCTGCAGTTAGGGTATGCTGAGTTGGGGCATCAGAAATGACCAGTGTAGTAGGGCTAGAGTCTGCTAGAGTTGGGGTGTTTTGTGGGTTAGGTGATATTGCAACTACACCTAATGGGCTATTTGATTTATCAGGTGTCACTACCTTTTCCAAATACTTTGCTCGTGCTCCTCCGCGATCAGCAATCGCCCTCTTCCTTTTGAACGTCTGATACACAAGAACAACATTTGAATGGATAAATATGGTATGATGACAGATGGAATATGTGCTGAAAATGGATAGGCAGGGCGTATTCACATACACGATATGTAAACTAAGCTAATGGCAGTGCAACAGAGTAGAAGCAATGCAAAACATCAGTTGCAAGATATGTGTGACCAATATAACCTTGGAAAGTTAGAGCAAGCACCTTGATGGGTGAATAAGATAGGGCATCTGCCTCCGACTCCTCCACTAGGGACCTACATTGACTTAGGTCTCCCTCTAGCTCAGAGTCACTGTTAGGATCATATTATGAGCATGAATCTGTAGGTGGAGAGCATTTGCATTGCATTGCATCCAGACTTGATTTCAGTCCCTTAATGCCAAGTTTGACAGCCATGGCATTGTTCTGCTTTATTCTTTTCATGCACGCAAGCTCATAATCATTATGGTGCTGTTCAGAATCTAAGATTCATGAAAACATAAAAAGTAGTCAGATTATCTATGGAATGCATCGCGGCTTCAACTCGAAGAATGTCTCCCTATAAACCCGTGCATATGCAAAGTTCACCCCCCAACCGTGCTGACCAGACCACACACAGAAATACAAACCTCTTATGTCTCTATAACAGGTAGACACACATTTCAAAACTGAAGTAGGCACATTAGAATCATATCAAATTCGTATTTGAACAAATAAACTAAGGAATTATCAGTGGCATAATGTTTAGCTTCATGGGTGGAGTGCTGGTAGTGCGACACAAAGCAAGTAGGCAGATTGTATTCCATGTAAAAGATCATAGTCTATGTAAAAGCTAGAAATGACACTTTCTTTCTATACAATGCAGTGTCTGTTGCCCACACATGATGGAAGAGATCACACAGAGAAATACTATTCACTCATGTCTACGGTTCCAGTATTTTGAAACAGGGTGGTCCACCCTAAAAGAATAGTGACAACAAATATGACAAGGCAAGCATAGATGTAGTGAATCAATCATTTACTTGTGAGCTTACTAGGACAAGTATGCAGAATTGTAACTGCAGTAAGAGACCATCCAAAATCTGAATCAAGAAGTTTGTCTAGCACTTATTGTTTGCAACTAATCGACGTGAATAATTGGATATCATATCGAATGAGTAAGAAAGACAAGTAAAATTGTCAACAAACCTGGCCTGCAGTAGTAATATGGGTCAATGTCACTACGATCAACAATCCAAAATGACTAGTGTCTGTTCCTAGGGCCGGAATTTTGAAACCCTGTGAACTTTACAGGTACTAAAGATTATTGAAATACATCTAAACCATTAAGTGCAGGTAGCACTCAGCACACAACAAACCCTAATGACAGTCCTGCCTAATGAGTAATGAATCAATTAGAAAATGGGTGAGGAGGAGTGGATGCTGAGTGTTGAGGACGTATCTCAGGATAAATCGGGTTGGCT
The DNA here is from genome assembly GCF_018294505.1 of Triticum aestivum. Taxonomy (NCBI): domain Eukaryota; kingdom Viridiplantae; phylum Streptophyta; class Magnoliopsida; order Poales; family Poaceae; genus Triticum; species Triticum aestivum. The sequence goes on along the minus strand of NC_057814.1, from coordinate 423,751,847 downwards.
TAGTGGGTGCTGCATGCCTGAGCCCTGAACGGACTGGGAAGGTAGGCACGGCGGCGCGCCCGGGCAGCAGTGACGTTGTTGGGCGAGCAACTCCTGACCTCCTGTTAGTCCGGCGTCTCCTCCTAGAGTCATGCCGTCCGGGGACGGCAAGTCGCCGGCCAGGCAGGCGGCTGGGGGCGAGTAGAGATCGGAAGCGCGCAGCAGAACAGAGGGGAATCGGGGCATGGGCCGACCCAAAATCCCAGGGTGGGCCGTGGCCCACTGTGGGCACCCTGTAGAGATACACACCCGAGTGGTGAACATGCATTTTCGAAACTAAATTAGGAACATTTAGCTGACCAATTAAATGACTATTTTAATAATATCAGATTCGTATTTGAACAACTAAGCTTGTTTAGCTTGATGGGTGGAGCAGTGCTATTATGACACGCAGCACTGCTATTTAGCATCCATTGTTTGCTTCGAACTATGAACTAAATTCTAAGAGCTGAAAAGAAAGTACAGTAACCAAGTTACGATCAATTTTCTGGTTGAGATCAAAAAGTTGAGGAGATATGAAGTACCACCTCTCTTGCGGCGCCGTGTAGGCATCGGGGGTGCGATGGCTGCGGTGGCGTTGAAGCAGATCTGCGACGGTAGACGGGTGCATCGGGGGATAATTCCCGTTGCAGTGGAAGAGAAGGTCGTGTGAGCGGCCCCGACAAAGAGGACGACGGCGCCGATGAAGCGAGAGGACGCGATGCAAGGCTCTTGGTCCGTCGCCGTGGATGAGAAACGTCCATCTCTAGGAGTGGATGACGCGGTCTTGGTAGGCGCTCCAGCATGGTAGAGGACGGTGGCGATGGATGGGGTGGAGGACGGCGGCGATGGATGGGGTGGTGGACGAAGGAGGCTGGTGTGGGGATGGCGTTCTAGCATGGACGGTGTATGAATTAGAAAATGGAGGGAGAGGTATGGGGAACCATGTTTTTGGGACGCGCCTGTCTAAAATATGGGAAAGTTATGAACTTAGCCCCCGTTTAAAATCTGGACGTCTCGTCGGTTGGGGATAGGACGGTAATCTCGCATCTCGCCAATATTTGCCGAGAGCGATTTTGGGCGAGGAGAGGGTGTTTTGGCGCCCATGGTTGGCGCCCATGGTGTATGAACGGGGCTCAGAGGTAGGGCGGTTGTGTCATGTCTGAGTGAAGTTACAAACCTGCCCCTATTGAAAATATTTTCCTACATCGATTTCGGCCGAGTCGAGTTTGTTTTGCCGCCCATCGTGTATGAATGGGGAAATGGAGGGAGAAACAGAGGTCTTTCAGATGAGCTTGAATCAAATGTGTTTTGCCGCCCATGTTTGGCGCCCACCGTGTCGGAATGGGCTCAGAGGCGGCCGTGTCACGTCTAATTGAAGTTACTAACCTACCCCTGTTGAGAAATCGGGTCGATGGATTGTCCGTGTAAGGGGTAGACAGTAATTTCCATCTCCCAAACACTTGGCTTCAGGCAGCCGATGTGGGAGTGGACATTTTGCCGCTTCTTCCGAATTTTGGGACAATAAGCATCCACGTTTACCCTGGCAACTAAATTCGAATCCATTTTGTATTCCTATACGAATCTTCATAAATCATTCTATGTGTTTTTATATATCTTCAAAAGCACGACAAAGATATATTCCACTGTTATATATGAATATGATATACAAATGCCGATACTCGAATTCAGAAGCTAGAATCCAGTTTAAGGTGAATTCGAATATTTGGAGCACTTTATGTCCAACTCAAATGTCACACGCAGCATAATGTGTATTCCCATTTAGATATGTACACAAGTGATGTATCAAGATTTAAATACCGAGTCAATCAACCAATAATGTACAAAACGAACAGACATATAAACACCTATAGAGTATATGGATCAATAATATCAACTAACATACATAAGCCGGGCCGCTGTACTTTTTTTGCGAAGAGCATCCTTTTTTTAGCGAAGCTAGTACATCATCTTGGCCCTTTCTGATGTGTGCCACTTATGGTCCATCTATACTACTATTATTGCTGAATGCACATTCAGCCCGATTGGCATATTTGTAGGTTTGGCACAACAATCAAAATGAAATGTCTCCGAGTCTTATCAATTAATAAAGACTTGTGCTCAAATAAAATTACAAACCAAAAAACAAAAAACAATTATTACATGTCTCTAAAACAAATGGTTTGATCGATTACATGAACAAACAACACAAAGGTTATTCAACGATGGAAAGAACATTTCACCTATGATTTACCAAGTGGGAATTTAATTTCCTTTTTCCTTCAGGACCTTAACAATGCGGTCAGTCTCAACTTGCTTCGTTTTGAAATCCACCAAATATTTAATGGTTGTCTTGAGTTCTGCTTGTGATTGTGCTATTTGCTTCCTCAACATGTCAACTTCATCCCTAAGTGCAGAAGCAGAATCTCTTTCTACCACTAGTTTAGCCTCTAGAGCATCAACAGTTGGCAATTCATGATGCACGATTGGGCCGGTGCCACTGCTGTGGGATGATACAACGTCCATGGGGACCTCGCTCTTTGATCTTGGGCTAACCTGTTTTGCCATTAAAATTCCGATTGGATTCCAAAAAGTTGAATTTAGCAAAACATCTCAACTAGGAGTTATAACAGCAAACCAGTTAAACAAACAAGGAATTAAAGAGTTTCAGTTGGACGCTGAAAAGTAGTTATTAACATCATTGTAACCGGTTGTTGCAGCAACAAAGCAGTTAAACACACAAGTTTTGCAAAAGGTACCTGTTGTGGCATTGGAGTTTCTCTTGGATCCTGAAAAGTTGAGTAGCCAGTAACGTGATTAGAGCAACCGGTTGCAGCAGCAAAGCAGTTAAACAAACAAGTATTGCAAAAGGAACCTGTTGTAGCATTGGAGTTTCTCTTGGATCCTGAAAATTTGCATAGTCAGTAACTTGATTAGAGCAAGTTACAGCAGCAAACCTGTTACACAAATATATTTTTGAAAATGTACCTGCTGTGCAATTGGACTTCCAATTGTATCCTGAAAACTTGAAGTTGGTAAGATGTAACAGCCCCAAAATTGGGTTATCAATTTTTGTGCTCTTATTCCTTCCTGGCAATCATTTTTCAATTTTTTCTCCTGAGTTTGCTGGATGACTCTGATAATTCTGGTCATTTTCAACCTTTTCAAAACCTTGCTCATGTCTTTGTTAGTGGGCAAGACCTCATTTGACTCCATCAAAATCCATCAAAACCCTAATTCCAATTTTTGGAATTTAAATATGTCCTTTGTGATTACAAAGGAGCCATCCTTTTCCTTGATCTGTTGAACCTCCCAATTGTTCCCAGAGACCCTCCTACCTTTCCAAACCTTGGATATGCAAAATATTGCTAAGTCCTATGCAATATTTTTCATTTGTGATTTATTCCTTTTCTTGTCTATCTGATGAATAAAATCCAAAGGCATAGCTAGTCATCTCCTAAATTCATGAAAATTTGTGGAGATGATATTTGTGCCTAATCTTAGCTCTGGCACAAAAATATTGGCCACATTTAAATAAGGGAAATTGCCTTTTCCTATTTTAAGCCAATATTGCATTTCTGCCATTTTCCAAAGGAGCTACCATTTTATAGCAAGGAAAATTCCCAAATAATTTGTGGAGCTTGTACTTGCTATATCTTCACCATTTCCATCCAAACCCATGCTTCAAAGTTCATAATTTGAGCACATGATCCAATGCAAGTTTCTGCCCTGTCTGAAATTTTTGCAAAGGAAGTGCTTGAACCCTTGATCCATTTGAGCTGAATTTTTGCAGGGTGATTAACATTGATAAATCACCAATGGATACCAAAAATCAGCTCAATCCATCTATCCAATATTCATTGGCAATTTTCTCAAGTTTCTGTTCAGATTGCTTGTCTGTGAAGGAAGTACCTTCATAAATGATCAAAATGCGCTAAACTTTTCCAGAAGTCTCTAATGATCATATCATCACCATCCTACAAAATTCATCTCATTCCATTGATCCATATGAGCCCAGGATCTATTCTTTGTTCCTGTCCAAATTTTCAGTTTGTGAAGCAAGTATATTTTATCTTGCTCCATTATGGCTGAAAATTTTCCCAAGTCCTCTCCTACTCATATAACCTATATCCACAAGATTTTGGCTCATTTTATCTAGCCATTTTCCCTGAGGATTTTCCCCAAGTTTCTGGGCGAAAAGGATAGCTGTGAAGGAAGTACCATTTTGGCAAGTCTATTTGGTATGAAATTTGTTCAGCATCTATATATGATCAAATCATAAAGCTTTGCCAAGTTTTAGCCCAATCCAACACTTCTAGTGAGTGCTCCTTCATCATTTGGTTACTAGACCAGATTTAGCAGTTGCACTGCCACTATGTTAAATTCTTATCCTAATGCCCTTATAATTCCCAAGACCGTAGTCTTTACTAGCCTAAGCCTCCCAGACAACAAGTTCACTTTTTAACCTCCCTGGTTTGATCTCAAGGATGTGGTGAAGTTTGCTACAAGAAACTTGTGGAGCTTGGTTTACTCCACTCCCTGTGTCTTTGCTCGTCTATTTATCACGGTATTGCTCTATCTTGGACGGACTACGCTGTAGACATGAGCTGGCATCATTAAGGAGGCCCGAGCGTGCCTTGCCGGTGGTGACCACGGGCGATGCCAGCCAAGATGGTGGTATAGCCACTGTTGTCGTCGGCACGTCTGCTCCGGCCGGTTCTAGCTCGTCCGCGCGTGTCCTACAGCTGCCCCTCGATGTCGTCTTCTCGCTGGAACCCACTCCCCTTCCGTTTTCTTCTCCGGCGAGTCGTTCCAATGACCGCACAGTGCGCTTCCGTGGCCATCGTCTCCTTCCTCCCTCTGTCCTCTTCCTCCTCCCGTCTCCGGGTACTGCTCGTCTCCGTGACCCTATGGTGCTCGTCCGCTTCCTCCTCGGCATCTTCTCGTGCCCCACGTGACTGCTGCGGCTGGCAGAGCCGTGGCCGGACTCGCTCGGCGGCGACTGGCTCGGGTACTCCTCGCCCGACTATAAGTAGCCCCATCGCGCCCCGTCTGGGCTCATCAGCAGCTCCCCCACCCTCCTCTACGCCTCCCCACGCTCCTCATTTCACCCCAGAGCTCCTCCCCGCCCCCCCACCATCACCGCGGCCGCCGCCTCGGGTCTCGCTAAATTCCGGCGATGCCACACCCCTCCCTCCATTCCTCCTGCACCACTGCAACCCCTGGAGCCCGGCAGACCTCTCGGTAGCCTCAACCCCTCCTCTCCACCATCGTAGCTCCATCTTGTCTGGCGGCCGAAGCCCCTCCCCGCCGTGAGCTCGACTGCTCCTTGTCCAGTGCTCCTCGCCGGCAATGGAAGCCACCACGAGATGCGCCGCTCACTCCTGAGCTCGTGGGTAGGTCGCCCATCGCGAATAGTGACCGGAGTCGCCGATAATCGCCGTCGAGGCGATCCTCTCCCTCGGCTCGACGCGCGCCCGAGTGGGAGGTTGAAGGAGGTTAGGCCTGTCGGGCCCCACCCTGCACGGGCCCCGCTTGTCATTGACCGACGAGGTGCCCAGTCAACGTAAGTGGAGACGCATTCCCCGAAGTACGTTTTCATTTCTCTGAAGACGTATTCGTCGTAGTACGTTTTCTGACAAATAAAAACGTATTGCCTGAAATACGCTTTCTATTCTCTGGAAACGTATTTTCTCAAATGCGCTTTCTCTTTTTCAGCCTCGCCCGTTGAAGTGGCTATTTTGTGAACGTTCACCCATTAGTGCCTTTTCTGCCTAAAAAGTGAACAGTCACAACTTTTCAACCATAACTCCGATTGAGGTGATTCCAGCGCTCATGTTCTCTGTTCGTCAAGCTCTTTCCGTTGGTACCATTTTCATAATGTTTTCACACAGTGAAAATGACCACTTTGCCCTCGCCCGTAAACAACCCCCTCCGAGAGAGAACTGTTTCCGACAAATCGTTCCGCGATCATTCCACACTTCTTCCCGGTGTATTCCTCGACCCCCAGGCAAGCCAACCTCTTATCATGAGCCCCGAACTTGCATGTTGACTTTGCCTGCACCTTGTCTGTGTGTAGTTGCAGTTGTTTCCGATCTGTTTCGTCTGCAGTGATTTCAGTTGTGGTATATGTTGTATTGCTTGCCATGTCATGCTTGCCCTTTATTATACCTTTTGCCATGCTAGATATACTTATTGATAATATCATGCTTCTATTGTGGATTAGTTTCATGCCCGTAGTATTGATGTTATGATGATTCTGTTACATCGTTGATATGCTAGTGCTTTGTTTTGATTTGTCCCATATGCTATAACTGTTCACTTGAGAAGCTTGGTATTTTGTTCATGCATTTGTGTGTTGCATGCTTATTGTTGCATTCATGTTAAATATGCTCATGATGATGGAGAAGACAATAAGATGACTTAATAATAACAAACCTCCTCCGTCATCGATGGGATCGAGTCATAGTGCCACCAAATCGAACTTCTTCAAGTGCGGCCACATTTGCCTTTATGGGAAGGCCTTAACGCGATCTATTGTCATGCCCCTCACCGGTGCCTCCAACGAGGGAAGTTTATGGGCGCGCGCTACCCTAATCAGGTAGTCGGACATAAGCCTTGTGTGCATAGGTTTGTTTTTGAGCTCATGTCCCCGTTTGGGACCGTTTATGTTTTGCCACGACGGTGGTCGTTAATGCCTTTGGTAGGCACGGGGCCACCCAGGACTGAACCCAAAAGGGGTGTTGGTCGGAGTGGCCGGGAGAGTGTCATGGCAATAGGTCGGTTTTGTCGGAACGCCGTTGGTCCACCCGAATGGGAGTGCGAGGCCATGGGTTCTGTGGTGTGGGTAAAATGCGCTACCTCTGCAGAGTGTGGGTGTTAAATCTATCAATAGCCGCGTCCTTGGTCATGGGCACAGTTCGTAGTAGGTCACACTATCGGGTCTTGGTCAAAATGGAGGATAAACCTAGAATAACTAATGTGACAAATAGTGTGCTAAAAAGAATGTGGTGAGTTGGACTATGAGATAGTCATGAGAAGTCACGGTGATGTTCTGATACGATCACGAGATGAGATCTCGGTGAGTCATGAGGTTGCCTAGAGAGGTAGTGGATAAGTAAGTGATTGATGAACAGTATGTCTTCACGGGAGGTAACTGGTAGTTTATTTTTATCATAGTTTCATGATGCCATGCTTTGAGTGATATGCTAAATTATGCCATGATTGCGATGATATGCTATGCCCTGTTATGTCATTGCCATGTTAGAAGCATGTTTTGATATGCCTTGTTATTGTCATGCTAGTAGATGCTATGATGTTGTTCATGCTTAGTTTCATTTATGTCTCTAGTTAATATCATGCCGTGCTTAGTAATTGATATGAGGTAGGTTGTTTCATGCGTTTGGTTCTTGCTTTGTCAACTGCATGTTTGGATGCTATGTATTTGGTTGTCTTGCAAGTACATTCAATGTACTGACCTGGCGTGTCATGCCAGTTTGTAGGTCGTGCCTGGATTGTTTGCTTGTTTGGTCGCGCTAGGCCGTAACCTTGCCAGTCCTGTGAGTTGTGGAGCCCAGCCAGAGTCGACGTGCTGCCAAACCAAGACTCCCGCCGCCCTTTAGATAGCCTTAGGGCTATGCCAGATGATTGTATTCATTAATGATGTAATCCTGCATACATGTATTTGATGAATATTCTTGTACCTGGAATGTTGTATCATGGACCTGTCGTGCCACTAGTACAGCGAAGTGCTAAACAAACGGTTTTTAACCCCTTTCCGCGACGACATTTGGAACCGCCGCCAAGTGAGTGTGGGCGATAGGGAGGTGTTTCCCACACGACCCAGAAACCGTCGAGGATACGCCCTCCTGGCACACATGCTTGACAAAATGAGGTCGTGTGCGACCGTCGAGCTCTCAAATACAGGAATACATACAGTAGTGCTAAAAAAATACAATTATACAGGCGAAATCATTTCCGGTCGTAAGTACATCCCACACAGTTAGCCAGCGCCAAACGTTTTCGTTCGTATATACATCCCACATAGTCGCTCCAAGGAAAACATTTCTGTTCGCAAGTACATCACACACAATTTTCCCGGTTAAATTTTTTATGATAGCGTTTCGATTGCACACAGTATTAACAATTTTATCGTTTGCGTTATTGAATTCATCACACACGTGCCTACAAGAAACTTTGTGTCAAGGGATGTCCATCACACACAGTTTTTATGTGGTAAACGTTTGCGCCAGGTGGCCTAACGCAAACAGTTTTCATGAGGATGTCGTGTGTGATTGTTCATTAATCTAACACGGTTTATTCCTAGAAACTGTGTGCGTTATTGAATGCATCGCACACGGTGTTTTCTCAATAACCATTTGCAATAGAAAAACCCAATTAGCAGGCTAATTATCCGATTATTCATAATCCATTCATTAATCTAATTGACATTTCATATTAAGCACACAATATATTTCATTTTCATAATTGAAATACATCAGAGTACAACATCATATAGCTTCAGCACTCAGCTACCCCATTACACAACTACACCAGGACCAAGTTTCACATGCAACATCTATAACTTTTCGAAATTAGCATCATAAACGGTACATAGACAGATGTATCTCATCTGGAAAACTGCTGAAGCAGAAGGCGAATATTGAGCCTTCATTGATGTTGAAGGTCTTTGTAACTTTAGGCCAGTGCCTGTGGATGATTGACCATCCATCCTTCGTCCTCTTCAGGAACACTTCAATATTGAACCGTGGGTATTGTATGAATACCTTCCTCGCCTCCTCACCATACAGGTGGTTTGAGAGGTAATCATCAGTGAACTGCTTTGGAAAGGCCTGAAAACAAGGATGTGCATAAATATCTTCTCTATATTGGAAATGGGACAAAGGAATAAAAAAGGCAAGGTATAATAGTTAGTACCATCCTGTAGTGAACTGATGTCTTGTTCATTGTGCAGACAAAGATCTTGTTGTTTATTGTCGCTAATTTCTTTATCCTAACAATCTTTTTGAGTTTCTTGACTTGACTGATATTCATGCACAACTCATTTCCCGATATGCAAAAATGGCCGAACAGTGGTTCAAAACCTCTAACAGCAGGACCTACATGTGCAAGACCAAATTGTTAAAAACCTAAATATTATAATGGTTCCTGCAATTGCACAATAATGTGCTATTAGACAATGGACCATGCACGTGCTAACCTTGATTGTAAACCTTAGTGCTTCCCATTGTTTCCCTGCAACACATATAAGGTAGTTAGTCATCAGGTTAAGTAAGGGTTCGCATGCTATCAGTAAAATATGTTGATGAAAAATAAGCACATTGCAGATTCATCAGATTAATTCAAGCCACATGGAAAACCCATTTATCCAAACCAAGCATGATTAAGAACTAGGAAATGTAGCACCTGTATATGTTTCTCATGTATTAAGTGCAGCCAAATTCAATTTATTCCTCATATGCACAACAATACAAAATTCTACCCATGACAATTGGACATGCAGTGTAGAATTGAACCAAGCAGTTAGCTAAACGCCACAACAAATGAACCAAACATTAACTGAGCACCACATTGCACAATATAACATGGGCTTATTCCATCTGTGCCCCCAATTCCTTAGTTGTGCTCAGTTTTCCCCACGCATCAAACTTTTGCTCACTTTTCCCCACTCCCTTAGCTGAAACTCTCACAAATGTTCATAACAGACGTTTGCCGTCTTGGCCGTTAATTGACTTGTGGGGCCATGTTGGACTTTGTTGACTGTGGCTGTGGCTTCGCTGGTTGGGCCGTGTTTGTGTTCATAGGACGGGCCCGTTAGTTTGTTGGTAATAAAGTAAAAAAGCCTGCTATCGATGGATGCAGCCTGCTATGCATGCCCGGCTTTGGCATCGATGTAGCCTGCTATGCATGCGAACACCGCCACGCACGCATCTAGTGACCTAGACCTAAACGCATGCATGCACGCCGACACGCACGCATCGATCCGTGTCGCACGGTTGCCGGTGGATTCAGTCGCTCCGCAGCATCGTTTCACGCGTCACAGGCATATGTGCCGGTGGCAGAAGGGGCAGGCTGCACGCATGCTCACGTCCATATGTCGAGGCATCGGTTCATGCCGCACGGCTGCCGCTCGATTCAGTTGTGGGAGGCAGGCAGCCGCCAACGCAGAGCACGCAGAAGGGGGAGGCAGGCAGGCAGCCGCCAACGCAGAGCACGCAAAGCACGCTCGCATCGATTCACGTCCACACATTGATGATCGCATCGGTTCACGCATGCACTGAGTCAGGATCTACGCCATTTGCGCGTGTACCCACTTCGTCTCCCCCCGGCTATTTAAACTGCCCTTCATTGCCTCTTCTTCTACAGATCCATCTGCGCCTTCCACTTCTCTTCTTCCCCCTAAAGCCAAAGCCGTTCCACTCAGCGAAGTGTTCAAGATGCAGTACAACGGGCCGACGTTCCAAGAGCCGCCCACCGTGCCGGAATGGCGGTACCCCGCCAATGTCGTCGTCGAGGCATCGCTCCGCGTGTGGGCGTTCTCACGCTGGGGGGGGTAGCACTGAGCTTGCACGGGGGTTCCTCCGTGCGGGCTTCCACCACCTCCCGGCGGGCTCGCCACCCATGTTCAACCTCTCGTGGAGCAGCGTCCCCACGCCAACGCTCCAGTGGTAGGGCTCGTCGTCCACTTCACCAACAGGTTCGATGCCTACTACCTGCTCGGCAAGGTGTATTGGTGTGGGTGCGAGTTCATCGCATTCACCACCTATAACATCTTCACCTACTTCGAGAGCGTCTTCCCCGCTCGCAACCGCATGCACAACCTCCCGTACTACCTCGGTGACAACGGCCTTAAGGAGGAGCAATACTGAAGCCGGCGGCGAAGAAGACGGTGAAGCCGGCGGTTAAGGTGAAGACGATGGTGAAGACATGGCGGTGTTGCCCTAGCTACCCTATCTACTATGTACTGTGAGTTTGGTGTGTGTGTTTCCCGACCTAGCTACCCTATCTATGCATGTAAGGTTAATTATTATTATCTATCGGTGTCGTGTTATATGTAAGAACTTATGTTGCCCTAGCAACCCTATCTAAGTTAAGTTATGTGTGTTATATTAATGCTTTGTTATGTTTGTATTTTGTTTGTCCCAAGTTTAGACACGGCTAATTGGCGTGGGAAAAATTAACCAAACTAACTAAAAATGATGTGTTTATAGATGCCTTCTAAAAATAAGAACATATTGTACATTTGTACACGGCTTTGGTTTGAGAGCTCTGTATTTTTTAGGTATTCCAAGAATACTTTGGTTTTCAGAAATATTGAAGTATCAAATACTTTGAGATGTTTGGCTTTAGTCAAAAGTGTAGTTTTATATACTTTAATATGTAGAAAACTACACTATGTTTGAAGTATATAAAAAAGAGGGTTGGACCTCTTTTTCTAATCATGAAGTATTGGTTCGCTAGGCATAATAATACTGCGGTTTGCAAATACTTTGATTCTAAAAAATGAAGGGACCCATAAAGGAAAGCCAAAAAAATTCCTCAATGAGACAGAAGAGATTGGGCAATCAAATTAATGAAAAAAGCAATCAGAAACAAAAAAGAACAAAGCAATCGTTCCTAAACAAAAAAAGAAACATCGCTTGTTTCTAGGCCTCATTTATCCTTTGTGGGCCTATTGCAGCTTGATTCTCTTTGGGCCCGCGAACTAGGTTTTTTTTCTAGCCGAACTGAAGAACTCGAGGACAAAAGTTTGGCAAGTGCGAGAGAGAAGAGATGAACTTGATGTATATCCCTTGTGCTGCTCAAGTACTGCTTACTGTCATCTGACGAGCTAGGGTATGATCCAACACTCGAGGTTATTAGCTAACAAAATAATCCTATCACTGAACTGGTAGTTGTCTTGTGCCGAAACTGAAAGTGTCGAAACTTAACAGTAAACTGCATACATTCAGAGATCGACAGTTGCACTAAACAAAGTTGCATTTGAGATAAACAGACTTGGATTGCTAAACAGTGGCAACAACAGTAGGCAAACATCTCTAACGGGAGATGGCCATCAAGTAAAAAATTCCTAGAGCAAGTATTCCTAAAGCTATCAGATTGGATTGCTTCTTCAACTTAATCAGCTGCTTGAAGTTCTTGTTCATCTTCTTCAATTCCGTCTTCAGTTCAACATCTACCACCGTCGGGTATTCCGGACGCGCTACTGCTGCCGGAGCGGCACTGTCATGGGGCAGATTGAACTCGCGGATTGCATTCCCCCTCGAATCCAGCAAGCCCAACCCTTGAAGCCTCTGGATGTAATCATCCATCCACTCGAAATGGTGGCATTTCTTCACGATCTGAAAACGAAATCATGTAACCTAAATCCAAATCTGACAGATTTTTTGAGAAATTAGAGATAAAGGATGCGAGGAAAACTCAGATCTAACCTGCCCCTCCGGCTTGCTCTCGCATTTGACGAACTCGCGCCCAAAGTTCCCATTCTTCTCCTCCTTCGAAGTCAACCGCTTCAGTGGTGCAGTCCGTGGGCAGTCAGTGCATCGAGTCATCGGCACTGGACCATACACCGGCCACGTGGAACGGGGGGCTGACGAGGAGGTCGACATATCGCCCGAGAGGAAGAAACAGAGGAATTGCTCGAGAGGAAGAAGAACGAGAAGATGGGGAAAGAAACAGAGGAATTGCTCGATCTGCTCGATGCCTTTGTCTGTCAGATGGAGAAGAGGAGAAGGGGAAGCTATATTGATGATTTGCCACATTGTATTTCGCAGTTTGAATATTTGAACCAACTCTTAACACTGACATGTGGCGGTCATGTGCGAAAAATACAATTTCATATGTAAAGTGGGGCAGATCGTAAAAACCCGAGAAGAACAGTGCAGTAGCCAATCAGGATGCATCACGCGGATCGCGCATGCCTGCCCCACATCTGACGGGTGGTGTTTGGCGCTTGGTAGGATCCGACGGCGGACGTTCGATGCTAGGGTTTGGAGCATTTCTGCGGGGTTATGAGCGAGTCAACGGGGTTATTAGGGTTTGACCAGATTTCAAATGGCCATAACTAAATTAGAAAAAATCACAAAAATATAAAACAAACGTAGTTCGTCCGTTTATGAGACCTAGTTACCATAAAAAAAATATAAACTCGGTATAGGGGCGTTTTTTTGACAAATCATTTTTTGAAGTGATCTATCGAAATCAAGTTCAAATGTTTTTAAAAAATTCAAAAAAAATCAAAATGTTGTAATTCTTGCGCACATAGCCGTCATATGTGACAAGGTTATGAGAAAAATTATAAACTTGGTGTAGGTCATTTTCATGAAAAAAGGCTTCACACAAATGAGCTATCACCTATGAACATGTTCAGAGTTCGTAGAATAGGGAGAGAGGGTTTAGGGTTTGAAAAAAATCAAAATAATTTAAAAAAATCAGAAAAAATCTCCATAGCTTCATTTTGGAGTGAATAAGAAGGATCTGAACTTACTTTTTCATTTTCATATCTAAAACGTGTTATTTGACGGTTTTGAATTAAAAGCATAATTTTTCAAAAAAAATGTAGTAATATGAATATTAATCAATAAATAGTGAGACTTTTTTTTACCCTATATATATGGAACAAGTGTTAATAAAAATATATATGCCTCATTTAGGCAAGGTAAAAAAACTTGATTTCAAATAGGGCTGTTTACCCTAGCTTTCGAGCTCGTTTCTAGCACATTTCTCATTCGGACTGTTCACCTACGAATATTGGACTTCAAATGCTCGATCAAATACACCGCACAGAGCAATGAACCTCCAATGTTCAACTTCAACTTTGGCTCGAATCCAAATTTTGGCCCAAATTCAAATATTGATTTAAATTCAAATTTTGATGGAAATTTGAATTCTGACTCAAATAAGAAACCAAAGTAGAAGCAACATTATTACAACTGATAAGTTTTCACAGTAGCTCAAATCTACCAAGTTTTAAGATGGCAACATCTTAATACAAATCTACCAAGTATTAAGCGATCGACTCGCCCTCAAATTGACAACACAAACATTTCCCAACAACTTAATTCAAATTTTCGACTTGCTCCTTGTGTTTGCAGCTGGCTTCACCGTCTTGCTCCTGGTTTCCCTAGTTGAGATGCTATTTTCTTTCAGACTCTTGTTCCTTTTGATCTTGGGCTTTACTTGGGGTTTTCCCCGTGGAGGTGCTGATGGAGTAGTTCCACTCGCCGAGCACTTGACGACCATTTGACGGCCATCTATGGGTTCAGTAATCTTTAAAGGCACAATTGGAAAAATTACCCCCTCCTCTTCCTCTCTTATAGCTTCAAAACCATCAAAGGCCATGGTTTCAAAATCTTCTGCTTCTTCATCTCCTGGCCTTTTCTCCCTAGAGCTGGTAAATAAAATTATAAGCCATAGGCAAAAAAGAGAGCAAATGCAAACAAAAGGGTAGCTGCATTCTACAAAGGGTGCAAACACATACCAAGATGCTTCATTTGCTGCTGCATTCTCCACTGCATCTTCAGTCTCCATTGCTGCTGCATTCTCCTCGGCATTGGATGTTGTCCATCTTTCCTCCTCTCCAAATGATGCATCCACTGCATTGGTACAAAGCCTAGCAATATGCCCCAGAACTCCACATTTTCTGCAAGCACGCTTCTTTGGTAGACGACCCTCCTCACCTGCTCTAATCCTCTGGTTCCTTGGTCTTCCTGGTGGTCTAGTAATGACAGGAGCGTGGAGTTTGAACCCTGGATCTACTATGTTCCATTGATCTTTCCCCAATAGTGCAGGCACATTGTCAGCATAAGCAGCCATAAATTTGGCAACAGAGAAATAATCAGAGCAATATTGATCAACTTCACCATCTGCACCCCCGATAACGGTCATCTGATGTAGGGCATGTATGCATGGCTTCCCACTGATCTGCCATTGCCTACAAGTACATTCTCTAGTACTTAGGTTCACAGGATACCTCCATACCCTATTTTTAGTGTCAGTATAGGTAACCTCTCCCTCATATGTACCAGATCGAATACATTTCATCTTCGGTCCTCTTGCCTTCAAATGCAATGCCTTAATCAGTGATGGGAGCATTTGATGACCAACATATTGTGTTTCTGCAATTCTTTTGCGAAGAGCCATCTTTATCATGATCATTTGCCTCATCTTGTCAAATGCTTGCCACAACAAGAGCCCTTTCACTGACTTGAACTTTGAATTGAAGCATTCTGCAAGGTTAGTGGTCACATAATCTACTTTGCAGATTTCGTTGAATTTGCATCTTGACCACACCTTACCATGATGTGCATCCATGTACTCCTTCACAAGAGGATTTTGAGCATACAACACTCTCAAATGGTGTTCATGCTTCCTTTTGCTACATGTGTATGATGCTGGCCATAAGTTCTCATCATAAACTTACCTTCATCATAAGTGCATCCCCTCTTTTGTATTCGTTCATCGCTTTTGAGATTTAGGGAGACCGTGATATGAGAGGAATTAAGGAGACACAAAAGCTCAAGCTTGGGGATGCCCAAGGCACCCCAAGATAATATTTAAAGAAGTCTCAAGCATCTAAGCTTGGGGATGCCCCGGTAGGCATCCCACCTTTCTTCTTCAACAATTATCGGTTAGTATCGGTTGAGCCTAAGTTTTTGCTTCTTCACATGATGAGTGTTATCCTTGAAATGTCATTTTGTTTTGTTTTGCTTGTTGTTTTAATAATATCCCAAGATCTGAAATTCTTAAATGAGAGAGAGTCTACACATAGCTACATAATTATTTAACTACTCATTGATCTTCACTTATGTCTTTTTGGAGTAGTTTCATTTACTCGTGTGCTTCACTTATATCCTATGAGTAAATAGTTGAATGATTTGAATATCATAAATCTGAAATTATATATGTTTCATATGCTTATCCGATGGGGAGTAATGACTTCACATATAAGAAGTAGAGGTGGTAAATTTATTGAAGGTTAGCAAACACTGTATTGGTCACTTGAACAATTCATGAAACAATATTGAAGGAAGAGAGATTTCACATATAAATATACTATCTTGGACATCTTCTATGATTGTGAGCCCCATTAATTATTTTCAAACCTGAGCAAATTAGTTGAAGTTGGACAAGGAAGACAACATAATGAGTTATGCTTGGGTATATTTGTATAGAAGTTATATTGTTATGGATCCACTAACGTGTGGTGCTTGCTATTTAGAATCCTTTGCTAGCCAAAATATCTGCACTGAGCGGGAATACTGCTTGTGCATCCAAATTCCTTGAACCAAGTTTCTTCCATGAGTGTCCACCATATCTACCTATATGCGGTATTTACCTGCCGTTCCAAGTAAATTTGCATGTGCCAAACTCTAAACCTTCAAATAATAATCTGTTTTGTATGCCCGAATCGCTCATGTAGTTACTAGGGGTTGTCAGTATCTTCCATGCTAGGTGGGTTATTCTCACGATGAGTGGACTCCGCTCATCATTCACGAGAAAATGGCTGGTAACTGGGATGCCCAGTCCTATGATCAAATGATCAAAAACAAATTCGCAAATAATTTAAACAAACTCCCCAGGATTGTTGAAAGTTGGACGGCACCCGTTGTTTCGGACAAGCCGTGGAGTGTGATTGTTGGTGGAGGGGGAGTAAAATCTTTACCTTTCTGTTTGGGAACCGCCTATAATGTATCTAGTATGGAAGATATTGGGAACTCTTGGTCGTTATGTTGACAATGAAAGCATACCTCCCAAAATTATTTTCATCTCTATTTTAGCTTCGAGCTCTGGCACCTCTGCAAATCCCTGCTTCCCTCTGCGAAGGGTCTATCTTTTACTTTTATGCAAGAGTCAGTAGTATTCCTTCTCATTCCAACCTACTTTTTAGTTGGCAAGCATCATGTGGTGGAGAAAGATCTAAGCATATATGGCCATTCAAATATATTTGATCATGAATTATTATTGTTGACAATTATCTATATGATAAATAAGTTGGGAGGCGAAACATTAAGCCCCTATCTTTCTCTGTGTTCGATGGATGCTATTTGTTCTAAAAATATGCTTTGAGTGGTAGCAATCATGGAAGACTAAATGATAGTTGAGTATGTGGAGTTTGCTAAATCAAAGCTCTGACATATACGATGAATAATAAGATGAATTGTAATTGTTTGATGACTAATAACACGGTTTGTTAGTTTTCAAGAAAGTTTATGATCTATACTTCAAACATGTGAATAGCTTGTTACTTGATCATGAGAAGCTTTATGAGATGAGCTACTATTATGATATATAATGATGCTAGAAAAGGTGATTGAAATTATCATTGATCAAACTTGTGCACCTGCTAGCATTCACACTTCATAAATTATTTCTTTTATCATTTACCTACTCGAGGACAAGCAGGAATTAAGCTTGGGGATGCTGATACGTCTCCAACGTATATATAATTTATGAAGTATTCATGCTATTATATTATCTGTTTTGGATGTTTATGGGCTTTACTAAACACTTTTATATTATTTCTGGGACTAACCTATTAACCGGAGGCCCATCCTAAATTGCTGTTTTCTTGCCTATTTCAGTGTTTTGAAGAAAAGGAATATCAAACGGAGTCCAAACGGAATGAAACCTTCGGGAGAGTTATTTTTGGAACGGAAGGAATCCAGGAGACTTGGAGTAGACGTCAGGGAAGCTTCGAGGTGGCTGAGGGAGTCCTGGATTAGGGGGTCCTCGGACAGCCGGACTATATACTTTGGCCGGACTGTTGGACTATGAAGATACGAGATTGAAGACTTCGTCCCGTGTCCGGGTGGGACTCTCCCTTGCGTGGAAGGAAAGCTTGGCAATTCAGATATGTAGATCTCCTCCCTTGTAACCGACTCTGTGCAACCCTAGCCCCCTCCAGTGTCTATATAAACCGGAGGGTTTAGTCCGTAGGACGACAACACTCATAATCATAGGCTAGCTTCTAGGGTTTAGCCTCAATGATCTCGTGGTAGATCAACTCTTGTAATACTCATATCATCAATATCAATCAAGCAAGAAGTAGGGTATTACCTCCATCGAGAGGGCCCGAACCTGGGTAAACATTGTGTCCCCCGCCTCCTGTTACCATTAGCCTTAGACGCATAGTTCGGGACCCCCTACCCGAGATCCGCCGGTTTTTACACCGACATTGGTGCTTTCATTGAGAGTTCCACTGTGCCGTCACGATAAAGGCTTGATGGCTCCTTCGATCATTGGCAACGATGCGATCCAGGGTGAGGTTTTTCTCCCCGGACAGATCTTTGTATTCGGTGGCTTCGTACTGCGGGCCAACTCGCTTGGCCATCTGGAGCAGATCGATAGCTACGCCCCTGGACATCAGGTCAGGTTTGGAAGCTTGAACTATACTGCCGACATCCGCGGAGACTTGATCTTCGACGGATTCGAGCCCATGTCAGGTGCGCCGCATAGTCACGATGAGCATGACTTAGCTCAGCCGTAGGACGGTGTTCCGGAGGTCACACCTGCGGCTACTCTGGCCCTCAATCCGGAGCAGATCGTGCCATCCGAGGACGGGTGGATGGACCCCGCCACGAAGGCCGCACACTCAACGGCGATAGAGCCGAATACTGACTTCACCTCCTATGAGACATGTGTCATCGGACCCTTGGATTCATCCCCGGCCACAGGTTCCTAACCGCTTGCGTCCGTGCCTATCGAACCTGATTGGGCACCGATCATGGAGTTTACCTCCGCGGATATCTTTCAGCACTCGCCCTTGGGCGACATGCTAAATTCATTGAGATCTCTCTCCTTGTCAGGAGACCCTTGGCTGAACTATGTCTGGCTTGCGTGGGAAGCGGACAACGAAGAAATTCGTTCCCCACCCACCACCCACTTAATAGCCACTGTCGACGACTTAACCGACCTGCTTGATTTCGGCTCTGAAGACATCGACGGTATGGACGACAATGCAGGAGAACAGGAACCACCGCCCACACGACGCTGGACAGCCGCCTCATCATATGATATATATATGGTGGACTCCCCCAAAGAAAGCGATGGCAATATGGCAACGGAAGATAATCCCCTCGACAAGCAATCTAAGCACCGGCGTCATTGGCGCCGCTCTAAGCCCCGCCACAGCAAAATCAGCGATACCGGCACAAGAGACAATAACGCTACGGATAGTGCTGAAGATGAAGACAATCCCCCCAGCCAGGCTTCGAGCGGGAGGATGGGCAAGCTAGGCCTAAAGAACAGGCGACAGACGGAGAATCTGAGGATGACAGTTACATGCCCCTCTCCGAAGACGAGGTGAGCCTCGGCGACGAAGAATTCATCGTGCCTGAGGATCCCGTCGAGCAGGAGCGCTTCAAGCGCCGGCTTATAGCCACAACAAAAAGCCTGAAGAAAAAGCAGCAGCAGCTTCAAGCTGATGAAGATCTGCTAGCGGATAGATGGACCAAGGTGCTGGCAGCCGAGGAATACGAACTCGAGTGCCCAACCAAAAGTTACCCAAAGCGCAGGTTGCTACTCCAACTCGAGGAGGAAGCATTGAAGCCTACATTAACAGCGTATGATGCGGCTGACCGGCCACCTCATGGCCAAGACAAAGCGGTGTATCAGCCTGAAGTCCAGCCCGCATCCCGTTGCCAGTCAAACAAAAACACTAAGGCCTGGGGCTACACGCAGGACCTGCAAGACGTATTGGAAAACAAAACATGACATACAAGATCGATCTACGGATCATGGGGGCGCACCCCAACGCGTGACGACGACTGTCACGCCGGATATACTAAAAGCAAATCCGGCCGGGCCGAATACAGCAGACAAGACTCGTATGAACTGCGTCGTGATATAGCCCGGCATAGAGGCGCCGCACACCCCCTATGCTTCACTGACGAAGTAATGGATCACGAATTCCCAGAAGGGTTTAAACCCGTGAACATTGAATCATATGATGGTAGAACAGACCCCGCGGTATGGATTGAAGGTTTCCTCCTCCACATCCACATGGCCCGCGGTGACGACCTACATGCCATCACGTACCTCCCACTAAAACTCAAAGGGTCAGCTCGGCATTGGCTGAATAGCCTGCCGACAAACTCCATTGGCAGTTGGGAGAACTTGGAAGACGCATTCCTTGACAACTTCCAGGGCATTTATGTGCGACCACCGGATGCTGATGACTTGAGTCACATAACCCAATAGCCCGGGGAGTCAGCCAGGAAATTCTGGACTCGGTTCCTAACTAAAAAGAACCATATTGTCGACTGTCCGGATGCCGAGGCCTTAGCAGCATTTAAGCAGAACATCCGCGACGAGTGGCTCGCCCGACACCTCGGCCAAGAGAAGCCGAAGTCCATGGCAGCCCTCACGACACTCATGACCCGCTTTTGTGCGGGCGAGGATAGCTGGCTGGCTCGCAGCAACAACACATCAAGAAATCCTGGCAATTCAGATGCTAGAGATAGCAACGGCAAGCCACGTCGCAACAAACACAAGCGTCGCAACAACGGCGACAACGCCGAAGACACGGCAGTCAATGCCGGATTCAGTGGCTCTAAGTCCGGTCAGCGGAAAAAGCCGTTCAAAAGAAGCAATCCAGGCCCGTCCAGTTTGGACCGCATACTCGATCGCTTGTGTCAAATTCACGGCACCCCCGATAAACCAGCCAACCACACCAACAGAGAATGCTGGGTGTTCAAATAGGCCGGCAAGTTGAATGCCGAAAACAAGGAAAAGGGGCTGCATAGCGATGACGAGGAGGAGCCCCGGCCGCCGAACACAGGAGGACAGAATAAATTTCCTCCCCAAGTGAAAACGGTGAACATGATATACCCAACCCATATTCCCAAGCGGAACTGATGTGTGCACTAAGGGACGTCTATGCGATGGAGCCAGTCGCCCCAAAATTCAACCCATGGTCTTCTTGTCCGATCACTTTCGATCGCAGGGACCACCCTACCAGTATCCGTCATGGCGGTTCTGCCGCATTGGTCCTTGACCCCATCATTGACGGATTTCACCTCACTCGAGTCCTTATGGACGGTGGCAGCAGCCTGAACCTGCTCTATCAGGATACAGTGCGCAAAATGGGTATCGACCCCTCGAGGATCAAACCCACAAAAACCACCTTTAAAGGTGTCATACCAGGTGTGGAGGCCTGTTGCACGGGCTCAATCCCACTGGAAGTGGTGTTCGGATCTCCGGACAACTTCCGAAGCGAGGAGTTAATCTTCGATATCGTCCCCTTCTGTAGTGGCTATCACGCACTGCTCGGACGAACCGCATTTGCCAGATTCAATGCGGTACTGCATTATGCATACCTCAAGCTCAAAATGCCAGGACCTCGCGGGGTTATAACAGTTAATGGAAACACAGAGCGCTTGCTTCGTACGGAGGAGCACACTGCGGCCCTCGCAGCAGAAGTATAAAGCAGCCTTCTAAGGCAAACCGCCAATTCGGTGATAAAGCCCCCGGACACCTTCAAGCGAGTCCGGAGTACCCTGCAACAGGATCACCAGGCCCGTCCAGAGCTCGCCTAGCAATTCAGCCTCTGTCCTAGTCCCAGTCAAGCGGCGAAATTTGTGCCGCGCGTATATAATTACACACTCAAGATACCATGGGCATAGGCGGAGGCACGGCTATGGCATGACCCACAATGCGGCTCAACTGCCTCAGGACCCGTATATGTTTACCATTTTCTTCCTTTCAGGACCCTATTCTATGGAAGCCCTTTCCGATAGCCTGATTATTGGACCCATCACGGGAAGGAAACACCAAGGAAGCAAGAAGCTTTGACGCACAAGGGAATCCCCAGGTGGTCTCTGATAACGATCGCTATACCTGTTTTACATACCCACACGCAAATTGCCCTTGGATAGGACATGTCAAATAGTCCTATTTTTGCTTATTGCACTACTTATATACATACGCTTTCACGTATCATTTAAATAACAATGTACAGCGTTAGCCTATTATTGCATTTCTTCATCTTTTTTCCCTGTCTGCTTATTTACGACAAATTGCACCCGTACATTCTGGTACGCCTAGTGCGCCAGGGGCTTCAGTGTACCCCATAACATGGTAAGAATAGTCCGAACACTTTCGACAGTGCGGCACCCCGAACTTATAGCATTATATGCATCAGCTTTGAATCATGTCTTGGGTCGATAGTTGGGTTTGCCCGGCTCCCATCTTTTGGTACCTTACGTTCCGCTATATTGGCTAAGGTAGCACTGGGAGAACTACTGCGATTGTGTCCCGGTTCTTCCGGACGAGCAGCTCAGTAGAGAAATCCGAAAACTGACTGTCATGATGCGGCGAGAGCTGGTCGCTGTTCGAGAGGTCTCAAATCCTTAAAGATTTTTTCTGCTTCGGGCGAGGAATTGGCCTTGTCCGATTTAGGCGTATATAGCGCCCCAAGTTCGGCCTTCCGAATACTAGGGGCTTCGCCAAAATTTAAAATTGTAGACTTCTATGGCTATGTGAGAGTGATAAAGCTGTATAGTCCGATTGCCTTGTTCGCTGCGCTAAACACCTCCTTAAAGGACCAATTTTTTTTGGATAAAGAGTGTTTAAGATTTATCCCGAGCACCTCAGTACTAGTTACATGGGGGCAGAATTCGACGACTGGCCAACTCTCAGATTTTATAAACGGCCGCATAGAAGGTAATATTTTAAATCGACAAGCGTTATATAACGCACATGAACTCGTTTTCATATTACAGGATCACATGAGTACATTCACTCAAATATTACATCCTTAGCACATTCCTCTGCCACAAGGCGGGCACCCTTCAGGACACTGTCATAATACTTTTCGGGGTGGCGATGCTCCTTGCCCTCCGGTGGCCCCTCCTTCACCAGCTTTTCGGCATCCATATTCGCCCAGTGCACTTTCGCACGGGCAAAGGCCCTGCGCGCACTTTCAATGCAGACGGACCGCTTTATGACTTCAAGCCATGGGCAGGCATTCACAAGCCGCTTTACCAGGCCGAAGTAGCTGCCGGGCAGGGGCTCGCCAGGCCACATCCGGACTATGAGACCCTTCATGGCCAGTTCGGCCGCCTTGTGAAGCTCGACCAGTTGCTTCAGCTAGTCGCTCAAGGGCATCGGATGTTCGGTCCCAGCATATTGAGACCAGAACAACTTTTCTGTTGAGCCCCCTTCCTTGGCCCGGTAGAACTCCACGGCATCCGATACGCTGCACGGTAGATCTGCGAACGCTCCTGGAGAGCTCCGAATTCGGGTAAGTAAAAGGAAAGTCTCCTTCACATGTTTGCTTTTCATAATGAATGCCTTACCCACCGCTATCTTCTTGACCGCCTGAATCTCATGGAGGGCCTTTTGGGCTTCGGCCTTGGCATTTTGTGCGTTCTCGAGGGCCTTTGCAAGCTCGGACCCGTGCGTCTTAGAGTCACGCTCCAAGGACTCGTATTTCTTGACGAAATTCTGCAGCTCTTGCTGAACCTCGCCGACTCGGGCCTCTTGCTTCTCGCGCTCGATGCGCTCCTTGGCCGCTCTGTCTTCGGCCTTGGACAGCGCCTTCTTCAGGGCCACCACTTCGGTCATGGCCCCTAGCAAAATTCATGATGATCCTATGATCTAAAAACCACTTTTTCTTTATCAATATACAGACGGGGTATCACTTACCTCTGTTCTCTTCGAGCTGCCTCTTGGTAAGGCCGAGCTCTTCCTCGGACCGCTCAAGGTCCCGCTTCAGTCCGGAGACCTCCGCAGTACGAGCGGCAGCGGCCATCAGCGAAGCCTGCTTATTCACATAGACATATTCTGATTAGACTCCTGTGATTGTTATTTGATCCTCGGTTCGGCCTTTCTTTCCGAACACCAAATAGAGCATCAGGGGCTACGGTCTATGCTGTGAAATTTTCTCATAATTTGATTGCTTACCTCAAAGCCTGTTAGGAGGCTGGCACAAGCTTCGGTCAATCCGCTTTTGGCGGACCGAATCTTCTCGACCACCGCACTCATGATGGTGCGGTGCTCTTCGTCAATGGAAGCGCCGCGAAGCGCTTCCAGCAAGTTGTCCGATGCCTCTGGATGGACAAAGGCCATCGGCATAGACGACCTGCCCCCCTTAGCGAGGGGTCGCCTGTCAGAATCCGGAACCACTGGAGGTTCCGGCGCAGTATC
Source organism: Triticum aestivum (assembly GCF_018294505.1). Lineage (NCBI taxonomy): Eukaryota > Viridiplantae > Streptophyta > Magnoliopsida > Poales > Poaceae > Triticum > Triticum aestivum. Next base: position 423,727,661 of record NC_057814.1, on the reverse strand, counting down.
CGGCTGGGGGCCAAACTTGCTGCAGCCCCCGTCATCAGAACCCATGGGAGTCTTACCCCCCATGCACCCGGTGTCTGGGATGTCGCCTCGGGGCGCCTCCAGAATTATCTCTCCTTGGTCCGGTATCCTCTGAGACAACACCTCGATGTCATCCGTGGGCTGGGGGGAGGTGGCTGTCGGGAGTGAATCACTGTTCATCGCCGACTGGCCCAAAGACCCATCCGAAGAGGATATGTCAATGTGGGCTTTGGACGGACTGCACGATCATGTTTGACATGATAAGAAGCAATAATACAGAACATACCAGAACTATTATAGTATCCGGATACTTACGACTTCGCCAGGGGCTTGTCCCTGGGCAACCACTCCTCGTCGCTGTAAGCGGCTATTGTGGAGTGGTCCGGAAGGAGGGTCCTTCCCTTCTTGGACCCTTCGGCCTCCCTAGATGGGGCGGCCTTCCTTTTCTTGTCCCCCCCCCCCCGGTTGGGGGGGAGAACTTTCCTCTTCCTCCTCCTCGTTTTCGTGGGAGGAGTGCGCCTCGGTGCTTTTGGATGATGAGTCCGATACAACCTTGCGCCGGAGACCTTTCCTGGTCCCTGCGGCCTTCTTCTTGGCCTTCTTCTGCGGCGCCTCATAGGGCGCCGGAACCAGCATCTTCGTTAAGAGAGCCTTTGCTGGATCTTCGGGTAGTGGGGCCGGACAATCGATCCGCTCCGTTGTCGCTACCCAGTCCTGTTAAAATTGCATGGAGGCTCAGATCCCTCACGCGATTATACTAGGGAAAGGAACATCTTGTGAGATATAAATAGCTTACCGGATTGGCAGGGCGCTTTGCGCTGAGTCTGCGATACTCGATAAGGGGAGGAGGTACCTCGGCGGCCTTGAACAGCACCTTCCAGACGTCTTTGTGTCTCGTGTCGAAAAGCTCTCGCAGCGTCTGGTGCTTGGGCGGGTCGAACTCCCACATATTGAATGCCCGTCTTTGACACGAAAGGATTCGGCGGAAGAGCATGACCTGGACCACGTTGACACGCTTGATTTTCTTGCTTATCATATTTTTGACACAGTTCTGGAGTCCGGTCAGCTCCACCGATGAACCCCAGGATAGGCCCTTCTCTTTCCAGGAGGTGAGCCGCATGGGGATGCCGGATCAAAATTCTGGGGCCCCCACCCAGTTGGTGTCGCGCGGCTCGTTGATGTAAAACCACCCCGATTGCCACCCCTTCACGGTCTCCACATAGGAGCCTTCGAGCCAGGTGACGTTGGGCATTTTTCCCACCATGGCACCTCCGCACTCCGCTTGCTGGCCGACCACCACCTTCGGTTTCACGTTGAAGGTCTTCAGGCATAGGCCGAAGTGGGGCTTGATGCAGAGGAAGGCCTCGCACACGACGATAAACGTCGAGATGTTGAGGATGAAATTGGGGGCCAGATCATGGAAGTCCAGCCCACAGTAGAACATGAGCCCGCGGACAAATGGGTGGAGGGGAAATCCCAGTCCGCGGACGAAGTGGGTGAGGAATACAACCCTCTCATGGGGTTCTGGAGTAGGGACGATCTGCCCCGCGTCTGGGAGCCGGTGCACGAGGTCTGCGGCCAGGTATCCGGCTTCCCAGAGCTTCGTAATGTCCTCCTTCGTAATGGAGGAGACCATCCACTTGCCTCCCGCTCCAGACATGTTTGGAATGGCTTTGCGGAGAAGATAAGAACTTGGGCACTGGAGCTCGAGTGCGCGAGAATGGATGGGCAGGGGAAGAAGAGGACGTGGGTGAAAAAGAGGAGTCCTTGTCCCTTTATAAAGGCGGTAGAAACTGTGCGCCTCCCCACTTGCCCCGTAAAATCGCTTATTCCCCAAGCGCCGCGATTGATGGCACAGTTGGGTTACCCATACCCGTATTGATGAGAATCCCGTGATAAGGGGACACGATCTCTGCTTGGACAAGACGTGCCAAGGAAACCGCCTCGCAACATGTGCAGCAGCTGGTTGAGGAAAACGGTTCGAATAAAAACCGGGTCGTGGCGTGATGTCACATTATTAAAAGTTGTCAGCAGATTGGATTTGTGGAATATTGCACTCTCTATGGTGGTATGTGGAATTTGTTTTGCAGAGCCGGACATGATCCTTATGTTCAAAATCTTCTATGGAGTATTTGGAGAAGGAAACCGCCTTGCAATGCTGAAGCCAATCTGCGCGCCGGACTCATCGTCATTGAAGCCTGGTTCAGGGGCTACTGAGGGAGTCCTGGATTAGGGGGTCCTCGGACAGCTGGACTATATACTTTAGTCGGACTGTTGGACTATGAAGATACAAGATTGAAGACTTCGTCCCATGTACGGGTGGGACTCTCCCTTGCGTGGAAGGCAAGCTTGGCAATTCGGATATGTAGATCTCCTCCCTTGTAACTGACTCTTTGTAACCCTAGCCCCCTCCGATGTCTATATAAACCGGAGGGTTTAGTCCGTAGGACGACAACACTCATAATCATCGGCTAGCTTCTAGGGTTTAGCCTCTACGATCTCGTGGTAGATCAACTCTTGTAATACTCATATCATCAAGATCAATCAAGCAGGAAGTAGGGTATTACCTCCATCGAGAGGGCCCGAACCTGGGTAAACATTGTGTCCCCAGCCTCCTGTTACCATTAGCCTTAGACGCACAGTTCGGGACCCCCTACCCGAGATCCGCCGGTTTTGACACCGACAGTGGCCACGAGGCAGGGAGGCGCGCCTGCCCCCCTGGGCGTGCCCCCACCCTCGTGGGCCCCTCGTGGATCCCCTGACCGACTTCTTTCACCTATATATGTCCATATACCCTAAAAACATCGGAGAGCACAATAGATCGGGAGTTCCGCCGCCGCAAGCCTCTGTAGCCACCAAAAACCAATCGGGACCCTGTTCCAGCACCCTGTCGGAGGGGGAATCCCTCTCCGGTGGCCATCTTCATCATCCCGGCGCTCTCCATGATGAGGAGGGAGTAGTTCACCCTCGGGGCTGAGGGTATGTACCAATAGCTATGTGTTTGATCTCTCTCTCTCGTGTTCTTGATTCGGCACGATCTTGATGTATCGCGAGCTTTGCTATTATAGTTGGATCTTATGATGTTTCTCCCCCTCTACTCTCTTGTAATGGATTGAGTTTTCCCATTGAAGTTATCTTATCAGATTGAGTCTTTAAGGATTTGAGAACACTTGATGTATGTCTTGCATGTGCTTATCTGTGGTGACAATGGGATATTCACGTGATCTACTTGATGTATGTTTTGGTGATCAACTTGCGGGTTCAGTGACCTTGTGAACTTATGCATAGGGGTTGGCACATGTTTTCGTCTTGACTCTCCGGTAGAAACTTTGGGACACTCTTTGAAGTTCTTTGTGTTGGTTGAATAGATGAATCTGAGATTGTTTGACACATATCGTATAATCATACCCACGGATACTTGAGGTGACATTGGAGTATCTAGGTGACATTAGGGTTTTGATTGATTTGTGTCTTAAGGTGTTATTCTAGTACGAACTCTATGATAGATCGATCCGAAAGAATAACTTTGAGGTGGTTTCGTACCCTACAATAATCTCTTCGTTTGTTCTCCGTTATTAGTGACTTTAGAGTGACTCTTTGTTGCATGTTGTGGGATAGTTATATGATCTGATTATGTTATTATTGTTGAGAGAACTTGCACTAGTGAAAGTATGAACCCTAGGCCTTATTTCCTAGCATTGCAATACCGTTTACACTCACTTTTATCATTAGTTACCTTGCTGTTTTTATATTTTCAGATTACAAAAACCTATATCTACCATCCATATTGCACTTGTATCACCATCTCTTCGCCGAACTAGTGCACCTATACAATTTACCATTGTATTGGGTGTGTTGGGGACACAAGAGACTCTTTCTTATTTGGTTGCAAGGTTGCTTGAGAGAGACCATCTTCATCCTACGCCTCCCACGGATTGATAAACCTTAGGTCATCCACTTGAGGGAAATTTGCTACTGTCCTACAAAATTCTACACTTGGAGGCCCAACAACGTCTACAAGAAGAAGGTTGCGTAGTAGACATCATGACATTGACCCAGATTACTACTGCAAGCTAGGTTTGTTGACAATTTTACTTGTCTTTCTTACTCATTCGATATAATATCCAATTATTCACGTCGATTAGTTGCAAACAATAAGTGCTAGACAAACTGCTTGATTCAGATTTTGGACGGTCTCTTACTGCAGTTACAATTCTGCATACTTGTGCTAGTAAGATCACAAGTAAATGATTGATTCACTACATCTATGCTTGCCTTGTCATATTTGTTGTCAATATTCTTTTAGGGTGGACCACCCTGTTTCTGAATACTGCAACCGTAGACATGAGTGAATAGCATTTCTCTATGCGATCTCTTCCATCATGTGTGGGAAACAAACACTGCATTGTATAGAAAGAAAGTGTCATTTCCAGCTTTTACATAGGCTTCGATCTTTTACATGGAATACAATCTGCCTACTTGCTTTGTGTCGCACTACCAACACTCCACCCTTGAAGCTAAACATTATGCCACTCATAATTCCTTAGTTTATTTGTTCAAATATGAATTTCATATGATTCTAATGTTCCTACTTCAGTTTTGAATTGTGTGTCTGCCTGTAATAGAGACATAAGGGGTTTGTATTTCTGTGTGTGGTCTGGTCAGCACGGTTGGGGGTGAACTTTGCATATGCAGGGGTTTATAGGGAGACACTCTTCGAGTTGAATCCGCAATGCATTCCATAGATAATCCGACTACTTTTTATGTTTTCATGAATCTCAGATTCTGAACAGCATCATAATGATTATGAGCTTGTGCGCATGAAAAGAACAAAGCAGAACAATGCCATGGCTGTCAAACTTGGCATTAAGGGACTGAAATCAAGTCTGTATGCAATGCAATGTAAATGCTCTGCACCTACAGATTCATGCTTAGAATATGATCCTAACAGTGATTCTGAGCTAGAGGGAGACCTAAGTCAATGTAGCTCCCTAGTGGAGGAGTCAGAGAAAGATGCCCTATCTTATTCACCCATCAAGGTTCCACTACAAAAAAAGACACATCCGTGACATTTGGGCCGAACGAATTTTTTTTCTGTCATACTTATGACACTTCTATGACAATAATTGTGACAAAACACGGTATCATCATAGATGTGGTGGGGTCCTACTTCTATGACAAAAAAATCATGACAGAAAATGGGCTTTTCGTCCTGGGTGGGCCGGAGACCCGGCTGCATGACATTCTTTGGGCCGTCCATGACGGAAAAAAACCATGGTAGAAGCGAGGGCGAGGAAAATATCGGGGTGTCCCCGGTTACGGTGGGTGGTCGGGGCCGAGCGATGTGCGTTTCTCTCGTACACGCACGCGTGGGTGCGAGGCGTTGGGCTCTAACTGAACCCGAGCGAGGCGTTGGGCTCTAACTGAACCCGAGCGATTGCACTGCAGGCTACGCGTTACTGAACCCGAGCGATCGATCGATGGCTGTTAACTGAACCCGATCGAGCGATTCCTTCGCTACTGCTGCTAACTGAAGCCGATCGATGCTGCCTCTGGATGAACAGTGAGCGTTGCTGGGGGGGTTTGGATGAACAGTTCCCGGTGGGGGTGGATGAACAGGACCCCGTGGTGTTGCCTCTTGATGAACATGACCCCGATCGATCGAGCCGGTTGGGGCTGGATGAACAGGACCCCGTGGAGGGCAGGATGAACAGGACCACCCCGTGGAGGGCTGGATGAACAGTAGACGGTGGAGGGCTGGATGAACAGTAGCCCGTGGAGGGGTGGTTGAACAGGAGCCCGTGGAGAGGGCTGGTTGAACAGTAGCCGGTGGAGTAGCGCGCGGTGGAGGCTGGATGAACAGGAGCCCGTGGATGAACAGTCGCAGGTGGAGGCTGGAGGAGGTCGACGGTGGATGAACAGTAGCCCGTGGAGGCTGGAGGGGGTCGACGGTGGAGATGAACAGTATCCCGTGGAGTCCCGTTTTGCGGTACGCCACACCCCTCCCGATGAACAGGACCCCCGTTTCGACCGTAGTGCTCCAACACAAGTCCGTTTCCTCCGTTTTGCGGTACGCCACACCCCTCCCGATCAACAGGACCCCCGTTTCGACCGTAGGAGGTCCGTTTCCTCCGTTTTGCGGTACGCCAGACCCCTCCCGATGAACAGGATCCCGTTTCGAACGTGGCCGGTCGAACACAAGGCCGTTTCCTCCGTTCTGCGGTACGCCAGGCCTCGTTTCCATCGGCTGTTCCGTCCAAGCCCTCCCGATGAACACGACGACGCATTCCGTTCCGACCCAGCCGGTTGGCTCCCCATGAACACGACGACGACGCTGTTTCTCCGTTCCGACCCAGCCATGTACACGAGCCCTGGCCGTACGTATGCGCGAGTAGGCGTTCGAGACCCCGCCCGTATGTACGTACGTGGCCGTATTTACTTTCTTGCACACTGGCCGTGTACGTACGTGTACATGCTACGTGCGCGCCTCTACTACGACACGTGCGCGCCTCTACATCGACCAGTATGTACGTACACGTTCGCGACCAGAATGACAACGCTACGTACGCTTCGACCAGGTGGGTCCCGACTGTCAGGCACTTCCTTGCCTGCGAAGATGTAGCTGGTGGGTCCCAGCAGTCAGGGGGGCGAATCATTTTTTTTGCCCGGACGCACTTCCTTGCGTGCGAAGATGTAGCTGGTGGGTCCCAGCAGTCAGGGGGAAACGTTTTTTCGCGAAATACGGTGGCCCGTCCGGTGGGTCCCCGCTGTCAGGTGGAGGAATAATTATTTTGCGCGTAATAAGGAGGCACTTCCTTGCTGCGGCCGTGGACCCAGCTGTCAGCCTCTCCACGTACAGTACTCTTCCGATGGAAGTCGGTCGTTGACCACATTGACCACGCCGCGCCGAGAGCACCAAGGCGGTGGACGACGGCGAGGCCTAGGAAGGGGACGACGCGGAGCCAGGGAAGACGCGGCAGTGGATGCCCACGCGGAGAGGAGTACGAGGGTTCACTGGTTCGGCTGCGGTGTGAGGCTGCCGTCGCCGCAGAATAACAGGGGGTGTGGGTGAGTAGAGGGATGGCCTGGCCAGCGGTGGGAGTAGTAGGGGGCGGTGAGGCCTCCGCGGCATCGCAGCCGGCCACGGGAGGCAGGAGCACGAGGCACGACCGGCGCTGGTTTGGGCGGCTGGAGCAAGAAGACCAGAGGTTGAAGAAGCACTACGGCCGTTGGATGGACATCGTACGGTCACTGGAGCTATAATCGTGCATATTGACTAAGTTGACAAAGCCCTCTGTCCCCGTCAACTTAGTAGGCCCACAAGTCAGCCTCCCACTATACTGGGTCCCAGCTAGCAGGGGGAGTATTCATTTTTTTGTGCGTAATAAGGAGGCACTTCCTTGCGTGCGAAGATATAGCTGGTGGGTCCGAGCTGTCAGCGGCGGTAATGTTTTTTTTTTTCTCGAAATACAGAGGCCCTTTCGGTGGGTCCCAGATGTCAGGTGGAGGAATCATTATTTTGCGCGTAATAAGGAGGCATTTCCTTGCGTGCGGCCGTGGACCCAGCTGTCAGCCTATCCACATACAGTCCACTTCAGATGCATGTCGGTAGTTGACCACGTTGACCAGGGCGCGCCGAGAGCACCAGGGCGGTGGATGACGGCGAGGCCTAGGAAGGGAATGACACGGAGCCAGGGAAGACTCGGCAGTTGTTTCCCACGCGGAGGGGAGTACGACTGTACGAGGGTTTACTGGTTCGTCTGCCGTCGCCGGAGAATAACAGCAGGTGTGGGTGAGTAGAGGGATGGCTAGGCCAGCGATGGGAGTACGGTGGGGCGGTGAGGCCTGCGCGGCAGCACAGCCGGCCGTGGGGAGGAGAGAGCAGGTAGTCCCACCGGCGCTTGTTTGAGCGACTGGAGCAGGAAGATCAGAGATTGAAGAAGCATGACGGCCGTTGGATGGACATCCAACAGTAACTGCTTGTGCGTCAACCTTTTTTTAGGAAAGCCTCAAATCTGTGGAAAACATCATACAGCCCATCTGCCATTATTTCTAATAATTTACAGCCCATTTGCTAATTCTTAAGGTTTTTTTGGAGCCCATATTCTTTTTGTTAGCATTACAGCCCATATTGTGGCCACGGTTAAAAAATTATACGAAATTTTGCATATTTCGGTGCGGTCCGAACTGTTTTTAATCCCGAAATTTCGAGTCACGTTCAAACTGATTTTAAAAATAAATATATATCAATATAAAATCCAACAAATTGTCCACGCATAAAAATCAATGCAATTTAAAATCTCGAAATGAAAAAAAGAAATTTGAAACTAATTGCCGGTTTGATGTGTTTTAAAAATGTACAGCCCATTTCTCATTACTGATAGGCCATTTTCTCGGCCAGCCGAATGAAAGCTCTCCCCGTCTTGAAAGATTTGCAGCCCAACAGGCCTGACAAAGCGACTTACTTGGCAAATCACAAAAAAACTGGGCTGTGGCCGTGGACCCAGCTGTCAGCCTCTCCACGTACAGTACTCTTCCGATGGAAGTCGGTCGTTGACCACATTGACCACGCCGCGCCGAGAGCACCAAGGCGGTGGACGACGGCGAGGCCTAGGAAGGGGACGACGCGGAGCCGGGGAAGACGCGGCAGTGGATGCCCACGCGGAGAGGAGTACGAGGGTTCACTGGTTCGGCTGCGGTGTGAGGCTGCCGTCGCCGCAGGGCCTGGCTAGCGGTGGGAGTAGTAGGGGCGATGAGGCCTCAACGGCAGCACAGCCGGCCACTGGAGGCAGGAGCAGGCGGTCTCGCGGCGCTGGTTTGGGCGGCTGGTGCAAGAAGAGCAGCGATTGAAGAAGCAGCAGGACCGTTCGATTCAAATCCAACGGTTACTGCTGCTAGAATCGTTTGTTGACTAAGTTGACAAGCCCTGCGTACGCGTCAACTTAGTAGGCCCACAGGTCAGCCTCCCAACCGGTGCGCCCCAGATGTCAGTGGGAGGAATCATTTTTTTCGCGTAATAAGGAGGCAGTTGATTGCGTGCGGCCAGGCCAGCGGAGGGAGTAGGGTGGGCCGGGGAAGCCTGCGCGGCATCACAGCGGGCCACAAGAGGAGGGAGCAGGCAGTCCCGCCGGCGCTAGTTTAGGCGGCTGGAGCAGGAAGATCAGAGATTGAAGAAGCACGTCGGCCGTTGGATGGACATCCAACAGTCACTGCTGCTAGAATCGTGTGTTGACTGACAAAGCCTTGCGTAAACAAGTCAGCCTCGAAATCTGTGGCGTGTACAGCCCATTTGCTATTATTTTTTATTTTTTACTCATTTTCTAATTCATATGGAATTTATTGCAGCCCGTTTTCCATTTTTAGAATTGCTGCCCATTTTCTGGTCAGTACCAGGGTTAAAAAATAAACTAAATATGTGGGAAATTTTGAAAATTCGCAAATTTTTGCTGGGGAACAAAATATTCTTAATCCAAAAATTAGTAGCCATACTAAAACAAATTTAAAAATAAATTAGTACTATGTCATGTTAAATCCAATGAAATATGTATAAGATATCAGTGAAGAACAAAAACAAAAAAAGAAACTAATATCCCATTTGCTATAATTTTTTTGGATTTTTCAACCCCTTTTGATATTAATTTTAACAGACACTGACCATACTCTTTGGCCAGGCCGGAATGCATCCCTCCTCGTCTTGAAAGATTTGCAGCCCAGTAAGTCGGAGAAAACAAATAGGCCTAGCTTGGGTATTCTTCAAAAAGAAATACTGGGCTACCTATTTTCCCAAAGAAAAAACTGCTGGGCTGGTCATGTTGTTAGACGGGCCACAGAGACCGCACAACCCAGTTTATAGCCTGCTCCTCCGAATTACTACTAAAAAAAGTTGTGCAATTCTGTCGTTAATTGACTATACGTTGAAAATGATGTGGGTCCCAGATATCAGCAGGGTGGATTAGAGTAAAAAACGAGGGGTTCATCTGAGTAGTAAAAGAGGCGCTTGCTTGTGTTCGGGAGTGGACCTGGTGGGTCCGTACTGTCATACTCACAACTACAGTCCTCTCCCGATTCACTATGTTGACAGGGACCGTTTCGAAAAAAACTATGTTGACAGGGCCGGACGGCGGCGCCGCGGCGAGCGCACCAAGGCGGAGGATAAAGTGTTGTCGCCAATGTGCTGGGCTGGGTTGGACATTCTTATTGAAAAATAAAAATGGACCGGATCTATTTACGACGTTGACTACGATTTGCATGGGTCCGCTGGTTGCAGGAAGAAAATGCTGGGAGAAAGAAGACTGGTCGCTATCTTTGCCGAAGAATAATATCGACTGAATGTAACGACACTATCATAGGAAATAATATCCTCCTGTTAAATCGTGAATTTAAAGAACTGGTGCATGAGCATTTAGCTTTATTTATTTATTTACTTATTTATGTTTAGGGGACCATGAGCATGTACCTGGGCCGGATTCATGTGAGAGCCTCCCTTCCAGTTAATTATGGGCTTCTCTATTGGGCCTTCATCAGTGGGCTGCATGTTATCAACAAGTGGAAAATGTGTTCCGTACGAAAAATAGTATGCGCTACGTACGGTACGGGGCACTAAAGGATCGAACCGTGCAACGACTTCCAAAACATTGTGTTTGTCGTTCTAACAACACATTTATTCAACCAACAGACGAAATATACTACTGATTGTACATTGAAAACAGCAGCAGCAGCAACCAGGGCTGGGGGTGCAACAGAAGCAGTAAGCAGGCCAGAAGAGTGAAGACGCAGCTCTCTCTTCCAAACCAAACATCAGCCATCATTACAAAAGGGCTACCAAAAAAGAACAAGTGTATGCATCAAACTAAATAAAGATCCTACTACACAAGTGTACGCATCTAACTAACTGGCTCAGTTAGACGTTACTATTTATTAAGCTGTGGAGATTGGCTGACGGCTTGAACCAGATGGGTGCCTGACGGGGGAAACTCCAGCCAGCAGGTCGAAGTCTGATACTTGCGACCCTCTCTCCTACTTTGGGCTGCAGAGCGTGGCGGCACATATCAGGGTATGGTGCATGCAGAGACGCATGGTACGCTGTGTACACACAGTTTTGCCTGATGAACGAAACCGCGCTGCCATCATGATCCTTGCCGTCGGTTATCTCCTGGTTAATCGGATAATTCAGTCCGACAAACAGAGAGCGTGTACCAAGGCTACTTACCAACCTCCAGTCAAAAATTCCTGAAGGCCCAGAGTAGCTGGGATCCTGCTCAAAGACCTTGCAGTGACTGTGATTGTATTCCGCGAAACAACACGTCCGGTACGTGCGAACGATCATCAATCGTTCGCCGTCGTCTGATCGAGCCAGGAACCACCTGCAACTGCCATGCCGCTTTTCTTTGAAAGGTTCTGGGATTAGGAAGGGTAGGGACACCAGGCGGCCTACAACATCATATCAAGTTGGAGTCAAATAACCCTCAAAAAAAGTTGGAGTCAAATAAAAAAGGGCTCTTGATGTAGTCAATCTTAAGAACAACATGTTATGAGCATGAATATTTTTTCAGTAAATGTTGACAGTAATATAAGCAAGCCATCATGATATCATAGGAAAGTAACATACTGCTGTAACAGCCGTTTGTAGCGATGACTGGAGTAGGCCAGCAATACGTCCAGCCATAGAAGGAGTCGACAGCGTAAATGAAGCCCTTGTGTTCAATGGCATCAGAGAACCATGGAGGATGTATGATCCTGCGATGGACGTGCAGATTTATCCACTTACCGCAGTGACCTGTCAGATAGGCGAGACCGCGGTTGAAGAACGCAATTAGCCTGAAGTCTTTATAATTCGCAGATCTTGTGGGCACTTGGCAGATTACAACCTTGAGCAAATCAAACTTGGTATCATGTTGGCTACTGTAAGATTCCGAGTATTCTGGGCCGCGGTGCCAAAGCAGTGCAGTGTTAATCGAAGGAAGGGGGATCAATCGCCGGGTGTAGACCTCCACGAGCATCCAGCTGCCGCGACCGTCGACGAGCACCATCCAAGACGTGTTCATGCCGACCCAGTACATACCGTTAATGTAGTTGAGGGTGACGGGGATCGGATCGCAGTCAAGGGGGTTGATGCTCGCCACCCTACGATCGTTATGCTGCGTGACACGCCGTTTCTGAAGATCAGGCGGCATCAGCAAGCAAGGAGCTGGCTTAAAAAGCTCCGGCCTGAGGGCTTTGAGTAAACGGTACAGCCCCGACGAGCACGCGGCGAGCGGCATGGTACTGAGATTGTCCACACGCGAAACAATGAGCTTGATTACCTCTGTGGGGAGCGAATTCCAGCCACTCTTTCGGCGGACGCTGCTCGGTTCTGCCATTGTTAGTGCTTGGGTTTCGGACGAGGGGGGAGGCGCCTTAGCGGGGATGGAAGATTGGACGAGGGGGGAGGCGCCTTAGCGGGGATGGAAGAGCGGACAAAGATGGAGAAGCGAATATGTGCTGCGGGAAGTGGACAGGTGATGATGACTACAGCACGCCGCTTGACTTACGAGACACATACCAGCAGCGTAGGGTCATATCGAAGTCAGACAACTTGCTTGAGTGATCACAGTACTGGTACTCCCTACAGTACCTGCTACTATGCCCTAACTTGCTTGAGTAGAGTAGTAGTGGAGTAGGACTCTGCTCTACTACTAGCACCGGAGGAGTAGTATGTTCTAATCTAAAATAGTTACAAACTTCAATGCCCGAGCGTGGAACGACTACGAACCGCCATCGGTGCTAACTCCAATCCTGCAAGTCATGGATTTGTTTCTTTTTAACTTTCTGTACGAATCTGTAGCCAGCCTGCAAGTCATGTACACTGTACTGACAGTGGAACCCACAGAGTACTTAGAATACAAGATTAAGGATGCAATTAACTTTTTATAGAGGGAGAATCATACACGCAATTAACTCAAATGGATTGGACGTGACTCTATTATTCTCCAACGGCAACCGGCAAATTTCCTCCCGCGGGCCGGAGTAGGTTTCTCGGTTTGCATGCGGGTTTAACGGAGGGGTTTGATGGAGGCGAGGAGGCGTGTTCAGCCGGGCGTGCAGTGGACGGCGCAGTACTATTCGATTTGACAACTACAACTAGTATATTATAAAAAACAAAGAAGAGTAGTAGAGATAGAGATAAGAATAGAGACTAGGGAGGAGCACCATCTACTGCTTCGTGGGCTACTCCTGCGCTCCATTCGGCGGCCGCAACGTCCCCTACAGCCACTCCCTCCTGCGCTCCATTCGGCGGGCGCTGTTGAAATTTGGGGAGCGCACTCTCGCGACTGCTAGCAGCGACGACTTCACCGACGACGACTTCTTCCCCGACCTCGGCAACCTCTTCCTCAACGACATGGGCGACAACCTCAACGCCAATGGTGCTGCTCCCGTTGCACCGTATGTGTTTCTGTCCTTCCTGTTCGAAATCGTGGTAGAATTCATGTTTCTAGTCTGTGTCCTAGATTCGATCTGTTCATCTACTATGCTAGTCCGCATGATTAGTTTAATCTCTGTTATAGCCGTCATGATTTATTTTGTGCTTATTCGGACTAAATCTCGTAGTAACTTGCTCATATATTCAACTGGCGGAACGTCCCCTACAGCCACTCCCGTTTCATGGACGGCCTGGTCGATGCCTCCAAGGAGCCCTTCGTCTACTGCTATGAGTGCCCGGTGCCGTTTTGGGGCTCGCCGGCGGACATCGTGCATCACCTGACGCAGGCGTGCGGCGATCACTACTGGCCCTTGGCGAAGAACATCAAGTACGAGACGTGCTACCCGTTCACCGTGCCGGAGTCGCTGGAGGATCAGCGCCGCCTGCTAGTCTCGGAGGAGGACGGCAGCGTCTTCCTCTTGATCGTGGGCACCGGCGAGGCCCGCGCAGGCCGCCGCCACATCTCTGTAGTGTGCGTCAGGGGCGACGCCGCTGACGCTGACACTGACACGAGGCCGATGTACGGGTGCGTGCTCACTATTACTACCCCTCGGAGGTACGTGGGCGGCGACACTGGCTACGTCAAGCTGACTTGGACTCTGCCGAGCTGGGACCTTCCCGCCGATGTGGACATGGAAGACGCACGGTATTATTTGACCCCCAACAATGTGCACGGGGACTCCAAGGAGGTTCACCTGGACATCTGCATTATCAAGTTAAATGTTGATCATTAGTCTTCGCTCAATGTAATCCGCTGTCTAAGCATGTGGAGACTTCCATGCATGATCTTGCTCTATTGGAGTATCGCGCATGAATAAAAGTGTATCCATTTATGGTTTAGTCTAGAATCTTCCATGTATGAATTTTTACTACAGTACTGGTGAAAGACTTATGATGAACCATTTCTTACATATCCTCTGCCCCCTTCCAAGTCATCCTGATTTAATCCCTCCGTCTAGGTGTATAAGGGCATGGTTAATACTTAAATAGTATAGCCAACTGTTGACTATAAGAAAGTGCCATGTCATCTGTAGCCAACATGTATAACAATGGATACTCAAAAACTAATTCTTGAAGATCATTTCCTGCAAAGCACAATAAGAGTTATTTCTTCACAAGTTTTGGATGCAGGTTGAACAGTTGAACGCTTTTGTTTGCAAAAGATACTTTTTTATCTATTTCACCCGGATGTTTGTGAGCTCTAGAGATGAAATAATATCCGAACAAACCTATCGATACCCGTTACACATGAGATGACCCCCACATCCTTTGTCAAAATAAACAACTCCCCGATCAATGCATTTCACTCTTCCGTGCAACGCACGGGCACCTTACTATAGATTAGTACGACCAAAAATTGAACTAACATTATATATAGTACGATAAATGATGATGCATGTCACCTAAAATTATATCATTGAAAACTATGTTCAAATACGAATCCAACGATATTGTTTTTGTTGACATGCACTAACATTTTGTCAGTTAAATCTTCAGTCAAATTCAATGGGGGATAAACCACGACCGATGTAGTAGTACTAGTGTAGAGGGCGGCGCTGCACGGGAGTCTCACCCCGCTCGTGGCGCGGCAGTAAAGCCGTCATATCACAAAACCCAACCACTCCCAGTAATAAGTGGCCTGGTAAAATAAACGGACAAGCAACCATCACATCCCTCCGTCTTTTTGCATTTCATCTCTCTGCATTTACTTTCTCCGGTTCATCTCGCACACTCGATCCCTAGCTACTACTCCTAGTATCCCTAGCTACTACTCCTAGGGCCAGTTCTTTTGGCGGCTTCCCCAGCTTTTCCCATAAGACTAGTCACAGTGGAGAGTAACATTAAGGCGCCTCACTCATTTATTTGGGCTTCTAAACTACTACTAGTAGTACCTCCGTCCTGGTTTATTCCTCACCATTGTAATTTGTGCTAAATTTTGACCAAAGATTTAACTGATAAAATGTTAGTGCATGTGACATGCACTAACATTTCATTAGTTAAATTTATGATCAAAATTTGACACAGATTACAATGGGGACCAATAAACCAGGACGGAGGTAGTAGTTATGGGATTACTAATCTAGAAGCCTAAAAGAACTGGCCCCTGGTACTCCTACTAGTAGTAGTACTCAAGTTGGAATTCCAATTGCACGGCACAACTTGTTAGGCAAAAAATTCGATACAGGGTGTAGGAAGCGGTTTGGGAATTTGCATGCCTTTCCGACCAGTGAGATACTCCTTACAAAGTACGACAGAGAAATAACCACAGAGAAGGAAGCTAAAAGTAAACAATCAAACGAGCATTTTTGCATTTGTTTTGCATTGAATCGTTTCACAAGCTTGACTAGTGCTGTTTTTCTACTTTTACAAAAACCGCATCGTAGTGTTAAAACGTGCATTTGCACGTACATAAGTAATAGTAGTACTCCCTCCATCTAGGTGTATAAGTCTTCCCTCTTTCTTGGTCACGGTGCACAACCAAAGATGACTTATTGACCTGGACGGAGGGAGTAGCACAGTCTGCAAGCATATATAGAGAGAGACGTGTAGTGCGATAGTATATAGTAAAGTTTGTGCTATATGCACGTACTTACAAAATGCGTACGAATACACAAGGTTTCCAAACTTTCCCTTTTACATACTTAATTAAGGACGCTAATAATTCCTGAACGTTCGGGATTTATCATTTGCGTCCCAAAACTAATGAGATCGCCTTACGAAACAAAAATTATACTCCTACTAAAAGCCACGGCGCTCGCAGGAGCGCTTGCGGCGCGCCACGAGTGCCCTGGTGCGCGGCCGTTTCCCAGCGCGCCGACACAACGCCTGTTCCTCAGCCTCGCAACTCGCGAGGTGCTGATTGGCGGCTTGCCGGCGGGCGAGCGCGATCTCACCGGTGTGGTGATCTGGCGCCAACAGGTACTCCTTCTCGCTGGAAGCGTGCACCCGGTCCACGTACCACCAAGCGTAGATGAGGCGCTTGGGCCCGACTACACTCAGGGCTTTGGCACGGGCATCCTCCGCCACCCTCACGTCCCTCGCACGAGCCTTCTGCCAAAGAGCCAATTGCCTGACTCTCTCGGACGCGACATAGGCCTGCCAGGCAGCTTGTCCCGCGGTGCGCTTCTCTTCCTCGGCCGTCTTCTCCGCCTCTATTTTGGCGCGCTCTGCTGGAGGCAAAGCCTCCCACAAGGCGACATCCATTTCTTTCCAAAGCTCCTCAAGACTGGGGGGGGGGCTCGGCGGGCGGCGCGGTGTTCTCCTCGTAGCGGGGAGCCGACGCGTCCTCCGACGCGTGTGCTGGCGAGATTGGGAACACCGATGCATCCACCTCGACGCATCGTGGCGAGGAGCGGAACGCCGACGCGTCCTCCTCGACTAGTGGCGGCGAGGAGCGGAACACCGACGCGTCCACTCGACGCGTCACGGCAAGGAGCGAAACGCCAACGCGTCCTCCTCGACTAGTGGCGGCGAGGAACGGAACGGCGACGCGTGACCGTCGGCGCGGTGCAGCGAGCGGCGCCTAGGGCTTGGGAGGGCCGATGCCATGGTGGTCGACATGAGAGGGAGGGGGAGGAGATAGCGATGAACGTGAGCGTTCTTCCGAATGTCGTGGGAGGCGCAGTATTTATAGCGAGCAATGGCACACCTACGTAAGATATGGACTGAGCTGCACTGACTTAAATGTAGGTCCAGTTGCGTCACTGACATGTGGGCCAGACCCCTGTTGGGCCCATATGTCAGTTACCCAATGCACCTGAAGTTAAGTAACTGAAGCAGCGTCCCGGAAGATATGTTGCGTGATTAACGTAGTAGTCTCTCCTTTCCGGCTTATAGGGCTCAATTCAAAAATCTCACCAACCAATGTAGATGGTGAGTGGTGGAATACTTTTTTTGTAGTTTGCAAAAGTAACCAATTAATGCTCTTATTTTCCTAAAAAAATTATGTTTACGACTGCATGCATGCATAAAATACATGCATTGGTCAATTTTCTCTTAATACTTGCATGCAAAGATTTAATGCACCTTGGAATCTGAACATGTGATGGGGAACAACCAAATTGAGCCTTATAAAATGGAAAAACTAAAATTTTGAGATAAGCCCTATAAACCGGAAAGGAGGGAGTAACAGCTACGTGGGCATATTTGTTGGAGTAAATTACGGGGGAGGGAAGGGGTGGAAATATTGCTGGTCACAACGGATTGGACGAGCGCGGGGGGAGGAGAGTCATGCATGCAGATTTTTTCCACACGGGGTGGAGTGGTGGGACCGTCGGAGGGAGAAGGAGAGTCTGGCAGGCATATTGTTTCCACACATGGAGAGGAAAAGATTTGGAGACGAACGGGCTTCCTGCAGGTATGGGGAACGGTGCATAAAGTCTCATCTTGCATGCCGGGCTAGGTATAGTCTCAAGTCATTAAAAACATACACGCCCCACACATGTTCATATTTCAAGGTGCACTAAATTATTGCATGCGATGGTTAAGGCTGGCCATAATGGTGGTATCTTAGCTGGTATCATGCACACGGGAATAGCAAACAAGCCGGCATGGCGTGCGAACAGGCCGAAGGTCGTGGGAGGCGCGACGGTTGACGGAATTAATTGAAGTTACACACAAGCCGACATGGCGTGCGTACAGGCAGAAGCTATACCGTCAGGCCTACGATATGGGTCTAGTAGACATGACATCTAGTGGGTCCCGCATAGTTCTCGAGAACTCTTTGGGGGCTTGCAGCCGTTTATCCACCGGGCAAGCCAGCAACCCCACGCCGTTCGCACGCCCTACTCGTCCCCGTCTTCTACTAGTACAGTACCTTACAACAGTTCGCTCCCAGTCGTCCCGTCCTTTCACATTACGGCAGTTCCACTAATCCTAACCCTCCTCCCAAATCCATGGCGTCCCAAATCTCCATGATCGGCGGTGAGTACAAGGTTAGAACCATCACCGGCGATGAGTTCGACGTCATCTACACCCGTTCTTCCGCAACGGTGAAAGAATGCCTTGCTCGCTTCAAACGCATGTTCAAAAACTCAAATGATGAGTGGGTCGCTGGGCTAGATGTTGAGTACACCACAGTCCTGGGAAGCGAGAAGAAACTAAAGGAGGCAGAGAAGAAGAAGCCCGCCATGATCCAGGTTTGTGTGCATGACTTATGCTTGGTCTACCACATATGCCATGCCGACGTTGAGTGCGAGGAATTTAAGAAGTTCCTCAAGGGCGGCCGAGTCAAATTCGTTACTGTAGACTTTAGGAACGACAAGGAAATCCTGGGTCGGATAGGCCTCGTTGTAGGCCAGCCCTTCGATCTCCAGAAGGCAAGCCTGGTGTCCTCCTCTCAGCCTTCAATGCTGACCCTGGCAGCAGCCATGATTGATCGTTCGTACGCTAAACTGAAGAAACCTCACCACGAGTTTCATCGTGCATGGGAGTCGAAGACATTAGATGAAGATCACATCCTGTACGCAGCAATGGATGCCTACCTTTGTTTAAATATCTACAAGGGTTGGATGAAGAAGCAGAGCCCAGTGTCCGGTTCAAGCAAAGAAGCGTCGGCGAAGAGGAAGAGGAAGAGGGACGAGGACGAAGTCGAGGACGTGGACTCGGACTCCGAGTAGGTGGCAGTGCCGTCGCTCATGCTGGTTCTACTGCAGTGTCAAGCGGACTAGTTGCTTAGTTTATTTTCAAGGGTGTGTTGTGCTGAGGCCCCAGCAGAACTATGTTTATGTTCTTTCTCGTTATTTGAACTCTTTAGTACGTACAGTAGTACTAGTACTATGTCTTACTACTGTTCTTCTTGCAGTTGGTACTACTGCTCGTATCTTCGTGTTCCTACTGTAGTTAATACGTTCGTACTAGTAGTATAATTTGGGTCAGTCGATTTGTGAAAGAAGTTCGACGGAGTGAAGGAAGAAGACGGCAGGGTGCCCATGATCTATCTTATGAGTGTTGGGTGTGGAATGCAGTTCGCCGGAAAAAAATGGATCGTGCCCGGGGTTAAACGGATGGCGGGGGTGGGGGAGCATGGCGGTGGCAGGCGGTTCAGGGGAGGGCGCGGCGGCGGCGGCAGGCGGTTAGGCGTGTGGCGGGCTGAGAAGATGAACCGTGCATCTATTTCGGAGGTTGAAGAAGCCCTTCTAGCCATCCATGTTGCATCAAACGGCTCACAAGAGTCGACTGACCCAAATTGCTCCTTCAGATTGCAGGATCCACGTGGCATTCAAGGTCTCGAAGGTAGATTCCGCGTCCGCACCCGGTTTGCGGGCTCGACGCGCGCGCGACCGGCTTCCGCCGCGACAGCCACCATGCGCGCCTCCTCCGCGCGGGCGGAGACGACAATGACACGCTAGTTCCTCCTCGCCGGCGTGCTGGAGCACGCGCTCGTCCTCCTCTTTGTACGCTGCGTGCATAGACGCGGCTCCACCAGCTGCTCGCGTGCTTGGCAGCGCGGCGGCATCGCGAGGAGGGACTGCAGACGACGTGAGCGGGCGAGCCTTCGGCTTGGCGGCGACACGGCGGTGATGGGCGAGAAATTGTTGGCCGGAGCAGGCGGGCGCCGGCATGCGCAACGGCGGCGGCGCATATTGATGAGTGCGCGTATGGGAGCTTAGTTTAGTTTTATATAGGGTTGGTCAAACTTAAAAGAAAACCGTACTAGTACACGTAAACATTAGACTTAGGCAGCGCTTTTATTAGTTACCACAGCCACGATACGGAATCCTGTGCAAGCGCGTGAACCGCGGCCGCGCGGTCGATCGAACGGTGCGTCACCGTGTCGCGCTCGAAGGACATCCACCGAACCTTTTTGTGTGTGTGAAAACAATCCCCGAATATTACTCAACTTTTTTTCCGGGAAAAGTTCTTGACGCTACAATATTTCCATATATTTGAATTTAGCTCCAGTTCGTGTTTATTTGGATTTGGACGTTTTAGGTGCGCCCTAGTTTTTTTAATACTGATTTTGTGTGTGTGACTGAGAGAGAACGTGTGTATGTGTCCATATGTGTGTTGTGGTGGAAGGGCAATGTGGAGACGGTGTGCGTGTGATAGAGACATAGAGAGGTGTGAATGTGCAAATGATCATGCATGAGTGAGACATAGACAGATGCCGATACGTTGTGTATACATGAGAGAACGGTCTTCCATTTTACTTGTGTGTGTGTGTGTGAGAGAGAGAGAGAGGAGCATCCGTAACACAACAACCATCTCTCTCGATTCGTCCGTCCCTCGCAAGATCGCATGTAACACATGCATCAACGCGCACATTTTGACACCTCACCCGGCCCCTGCCCACCTCAAGGCCCGCACATCGCTCTCTATCTCGCACGCACAATCTCTTCATGAATACCCTGTTTAGCAAGTAGCTTTCCGTCACATACACACACATTTCTCTCCTTAGGTTTGTTTTCTCTCAATATCTGACACACACACACACACAGCACACACACACCCCCTCCCCCGAGCACACAATTCATCCCCATCCAAGGTTATATGGCGACCACTCTCGCTTGTGCTTCTCTGCACCCCAGCATGCACAACACCTCAATCTTCAAAGAGGGCATCGAGGAGATCGAAGACGGCGACCACACTGCGCTAGAGAATGCGGGGCCATTTGGAAGCAGGATGATGTGACGACGGTTGACTGACTCCTCCCCCACCCCTCTCGCTCGCACAAAATTACCAATCCCTCTCTCCCCCGCACAAATTTATCAATCCCTCAACCCACGAGATCCTTCCCCTCTCGTCCATGTTTTTCCAGCTCTCTCATCAAACCTGTTGTCTCTTCTCCTTCCACGTGTACAGAATCCGGATGCACACGCATCTCACGTATATTCCATGTCTCCATCTTTCTCACAGACCTAACTTCTTCCTCTCTCTTTCTCTCTCTATCTCCCTCTCTCTGTTTTGTTAGGTTTGTCTCCTCCTCTCTCGTCCACATACATACAATCTTTCCCGCCCTATCTGCTCCATCTTCGCAAGCTCTCTCTGCACGTTTCACTCACACATTGGGATATGTTCAAAATGTTGCTTTTATAATGGCTGATGTAGAGTTATTGTTGGTTTTGTTGCATCCTACAAAGTAATAACTATGAAATGCATTTTGATTGTCATTTGACTGGGATTATGCGAGTTTGAGCATGTTGTGAAGTACTATAGACCTCGTATACATCTTGGAATTCGACAATGATTGTAACTATTGAATTGTATAGACCATTACATTCGAAGTCAGTAGCCTAATATATTTATTTCACAATTTCAACAAATGATTAATTCACTACATACTAAGAAAACAAATGTGTACACCCTCCGTTTTTATTTAAGTCTGCGTATTAGCATTGGTCAAAGTCAAGTTTTGTAAACTCTCAGAAAGTTTATAACAAAAAATATTAACATATACAATAACAAATAAATACCATTAGATTCATTATTGAATGTACTTTCACATCATACATATCTGTTATGGTAAATGTTTATATTTTTCTATAAACTTGGTCAAACATAAGGAAGTTTGACTTCGGTCAAACCTAATATGCAGAGTTTACTACTACTACTCGCTAGTTGCTTAGCCGAATCACCCAACACGCCACACAGGGAGTTCAGTGTCACAAAATTTTGAGGTCGGCGGGAAAATCTCCCGCGACCCTGATTCGAGCAGTGGGAAGTTACCATCATAGCCTTCAGAACAGGCCTACGGGTGACGGTTGGTAGGGGGCTGTTTTCGTAACTTCAGGTTCACCCTACCCAACCAACCCCACCCCGGCACCCAGAGTAGTATACCTGAATACTCCCCATTTTCTATCCCCACAGCAAAATAGACTTCTCCGCGGCACCGCAGCCTTCGTGCTCCTCCCCTTCTACATCGGCGCACTCGTCCACCGCAGCGCATCTGCCTGATCGACGACCTCGTATGCCGCACTGGAGCCGGTCCACCGTCGTCGTCGTACACGGAGCCTCTTCCCCGGCACCGTCTTCCACGGTCTCGGATTTGCTTCCCGGAAGCCGACTCCAAGCACAGAAGCACCATTGTCGTGGACAATGAACTGACCCCTGTTGCCGACCATGACTCACAGAGGCCGCCGCGACCATCGTTCTCCTCCTCGATTGGTGATGTGTGTATTGAATCACTTAGCAGTACATGTATAGTTCCAATTTTATTCATACCTACCCTTCAAATTTCCTGGGTGCTATTGTTCCCGCAAAAGTAATTGGTTATAGCCTCCATTGTCCAACAGAATATCAGCTTGTAATTGTGCATCGCTCATGTATCGTGCTATGCTTAGGTAGGTATTTCATCTGCAACCAGTAGTGTGGCAAATGATGGATAGTTTTTTACAAGTGGCAAGATGCCCATGCGTTGCACGCATCAAGATGCATTTGTATGAGTAGTTTATCTTGTGGGAGAAAAGGATGAACGAAGGAATGCCTTATTTGCAAATGCGGAGAGGGGTGTGGGTATCTTTTTGCAAAATTGCCACAATTTCCTTCCTATCCGTCGGATATAAATCGGATGGCCTATATTGCAGGATGGCAGGAACACCATCATCACCAACTCTGTTTTTTATAAGAGTAGGGAAAAAGTAGAGAGAATAAATAGAGAGTAGAGAAGTAGAGATAAATATTAAATATAACAGTAGAGAAGAGAGTAGAGATAGCAGAGACGTCGGGAAAGGATTGCGCACGCGCGGGAAAAAGCGGCCGGGCGTGTGCTAGTTTTGGCGCGCGGCGTCCGGCGCGCTTTATAAAATCCAACGCCCTCCCACCGCTTTGTGCCTTGCCACCGCTCTCTCCCCACTCTGTGCCTCGCCACCGCTCTCTCCCCGCTCTTTCTCGCCTCGCCGCCACGTCACCGGGAAACTTGGGGATACCGCGGCGTCCGCGCGCGCCCCTCCGGCGGCTTCTCCACCAAGATCCGGTTCCGCGGGATGCGCCTCGGCCTCGGCAATTTCGACACCGCCAACGAGGCCGCCCGTGCGTATGACGCGTCGGCGTGGCGCCTCCGGTGGCCTCATAGAACATTGAACTTCCCCAACGTGCCGACGCGGGAGCGGGCACAGGAGCTCGCGCCTCTGCCGCGGCTTATCACCGACGAGGATCGTCGCGACAACCGGAGGCGGGAGCACCGTCTCGGCATCGCTGAGATGGATGAGGATGCCATGGCGCTATGGCGCCAACGCTTCCCGCAGGACATCATCAACGAGCGCGATTTCTACGAGCAAAGGAGGGTGGAGAGGGATAAGAGGAGGGCGGAGCGAGCCGCCTATCGCGAGGACAAGCGTCGGCGAAAAGCGGACGCTCAATTCAACATGAGGCTAGGAGCAGCGTCGCCCTGGGAATCCGACGACGATCGGGATCTTCAAGCGTACAGTCAGGCGTCGGAGGAGGACATCACCGAGGAGGAGTCGAACGACGAGGAGTAGTTGAATAATCTATTTTTTATCTATCTATGCTGAGAACTATCCTCTACTCTCTATCTCTACTTCTCGATCTCAGCACTGTAAACGCTTTTTTAAAGCGCCGCGCATTGCAATTCTGTTGGAGATGGTCTAACATGGCAGACGAGTGCTTTAATGTTGCCCACAAGATGCGCGAGTATTACTAGTAGTATATTTTTCTTGCCATGTTGAGATTTTAAAACCACGAGTGCGAACATGCAGAGGAGCAATGAAGACCAAACACGGGATATTGGGGACATCTTCAAGGAGCGTGGCAAGTTAAAGAGGAGCTGCACCGAACCTGTAAAACGAGCTTTGGTAAGTAACACCCTTTCAATTACTTTTGTTTAGCTCGTGTTCTTCGATGTGTATATGTTGTAGTTTCTGTTTCTCTTAAGCCTCGTGTTCTTCGATGTGTCATAAGAAGAGTCTTAATCGTCCTAATGCTTTCGTTTTTAGCTTGATGTAGGAAGTGGGTGTTCTCACCTTGTAGTCTGTTTTTATATTTTTTCCTTTTGAATTCACTTCTCCCAGTTCTGTTTATCTGGCTTCTACTAAATGGATCTGGGTTGCTCTGAGTAATTATCTAAAAAAGAAGTAACTTCATGTCAGGATGCAGTTCCTGCGAGGAGGGAAGTATGGTCAACCTCGAGATCATGTTTCCAGAATGAGGCTGGATTACACACAAGGTGCCAGTTCCCTAATGATGCTGGATTAGACACAAGGTGCAAATTCCCAGATGATGCTGGATTACACACAAGCCAGGTGGAGTCGTCAGCTGTTCGTGTCCTCGTGGCTCTAGTAAAGGCTGAAAGAAAGCGTGCAGCAGCCCTTGAGAATGTAGCTGAGTTCCTGAAGAAGCGAAAAGAGCAATCAGATGCTCTCTTCACCCATGCCAAAGAAGAGATGGAAGAAGCCAGAAATAAGCTAGCAGAGGCAGAGCAGGCTAGGCGTCTCCTGCTATCTAAAACTGTTGTCAATACAAAATTTCCTTCATAGTAGCTAGGTTCAAATGTTTATCCAGTCAGCATGCCTGTTGTGATGTCCGTGCATCTACTGATGTGGCACAAAATATTTTTTTGGGTCATGTAATAACAACAATTACTTTCCAAACAATAACAGACGAAGCATTGGACATGGTATAGTTCACGCGCAAGCCCGACATTCCAAGTTCAACTTCCACATCAAACTCATGTTCACAGATATCTCCACATTCATACATAATGTCCACAACCATGATTCACTTCAAAGCCAAAAAAATTGAGGAGAGTTATGAATAAAGAAAAACCTCTAGTTCCTGCTACCAGTGCGAGCACAACAAGTCAAGACCATGCGTAATTAATTATATTTTGGTCATTTTTTGTGTTCTAAAATGCCGCCGGCTCGCGGAAGGACGTGTTGCCGGCACACGCGTGGATTCAATGAAGGCAGGCGGGGCAGTCTGAAGCCGGTTGCATGCGGCGAGGAGGCGTGTTCAGCCGGGCCTGCAGCGAGTGGGGCCCTCTTGGCCGCGCGCCGGTTCAATGCCTGCGCTATGAGAGGTCGCGTCCGTGTCAGAGCAATCACTCCCTCCAGTCCTTTTTTGTTTGCGTATAACAAAATATCGTTTTCCATTCACATTTTACAAGTAAAATTCGTGGACAAACTTTGACCCAAAATACGATGGGGACTAGTAAACCAGAACGGAGGTAGTAGTTTTTTTAATCAAAGAAGGGTTTCCCCCTTCCGATTTTCATTACTGAAAACCAACATCTAAATCTAAACATATTATTTGCCCTAGAACTACCAGGTTCAACATCTCGCAACATAAACCCATACAACCATACGCCAAGGAGGTACGTAGTACTATGAATTCCATTTTCGCACCATACCAATCGTTCTAAAAACTACTTAGTACTTATAACGCGCCATTGAAAATCGGAACTCTTAACCCCGCTAAAAAATGATATTTTAAACGTGGCTACTCGATCTATGGCAACTGGCGAGCCACCGCCTCCAAGTCGTTCACCTGTGGTCCCGACCATCAACTCCTATGGATCAAATTATCATGCGAGCTGACTATTCCTACAAAGGTGCGCTCCACCACGTACCCGGTACCCACGAATGCAGAATCGTGCACCTCGGGTTTTAGGGTTTATTTGTTAACGTTGCCTTTACGTAACACTCATGTGTGCGAGAGAGTGAGAGGCCGACTGCGTGCGTGCGCCTCTTCTCTTCGTATATGTACTCCACCATTTGTCTGGTGTCCAAAAAATTATAATAACTACTAGCAATGTGCCAATGCGTTGCCACACGATCTGAGTAGATTAATACATATTCACCGATTTGATAGAAAAAAGTCTAGTTTTGAAATATGTATACTAGCAAGATGCATGTGTGTTGCACGGAACATCAAGATCTTGTGGGAGAAAAGGATGAACGAGGGAAGGCCTTATCTGCAAATGTGGAGAGGAGTGCGGGTAAATTGCCATAGTTTCATTCCTATCCGTCAGATATAAATCAGACAACCCATATTGCAGGATGGCAGGCCCACCATCATCACCAACTATGTTTTTATCCCTACTCTTATAAAAAGCATAGTCGGTGATGATCGTGTGCCTGCCATCCTGCAATATAGGCCGTCCGATCTATATCTGACGGATAAGAAGGAAACTATGGCAATTTTGCAAAAAGATACCCACACCCCTCTCCTCACTTGCAAATAAGGCCTTCCCTTGTTAATCCTTTTCTCCCACAAGATAAACTACTCATACAAATGCATCTTGATGTTCCGTGCAACGCATGGGCATCTTGCTAGTTGTTGCAAAAAGCCCATGTGTGTGAGAGAGAGGGGGGAGAGGAGGAGGACGGAGTGCATGTGTGACAAAGACACAAAGAGTGTGTGTGCGAGAGGTATCAGCTTAAAATGAGGGGATAGTGTGTGTGTGCATAATTGAGAGGGCGTGTCTCAAGAAGGGAAGAAAAATCTACATAGATACAAGGAGCGGGAGAGAGACATGTATGCGATAGTGGAAGCACGAGTGTGCGGGTGTATAAACCTATCTAGAGGCTAGTCGATAAATGTTTGTGAGAGAAATACGAGCCGGGGGTGCGAAAGCGAGAGTTTTGTGTGTGTGAGAGAGAGACGGTAGTCGGGATGTGTGTGTGTGTGAGAGAGGGGGGGAGTTTGTCTGATCGGTAAACAAATGAATAATGTATGTCTGGGATGGAGACGAAAAGGAGACCGGAACAAATGTTGTGTCTACAAGAGAGAGAGAGAGAGAGAGAGAGTAATTTTAGTGGTATGATTCATATCTAGAGACATATAGGGTGTGTGAGAGAATCCCATAGAGAGAAAGACAAAGTGAAACACGAGTGGAGACTGTGTGTGTGGCGGTGAAAAAGAAAGCTTAGGTACCTAGTGATACGAGAGAACGGTAGAGACGTGAGAGATAATGAAAACTGTGTAATGTATAATGATAGCGAGAGTGTGACACTTCTCATGGGAGACGTCGAGAGACCATGTTTGCGAGGATAGGAGAAACATGAAGTGAGTGTGCGGGTGAGCTGGAGAAAAGAGAGTGATAGCTACATGAAGGAGCATGCATGCGAGAGAGATGGGCATGAAAGGAGTGAAAATAAAAGGGATTCAAATATTTGAATTCGAGATGATGATACATGTAATCCATGCTCGAACCAAAATTGATCTATCAAACATGCATACTCATATGAATTCACGTGCATCTATGTTATTTAATATGTAGATATTACTGATCCATACATTTTAATAGAACATAATTTGGTTTAATTTTTTGAATTCAACCTTATGATTTTGAGATCATTGTATTTGTAAATCATATTATACATATAAAGGAGCAGAATTATTTGTTGTGCTTTTGAAAGTATATATAAAAAATGCTGTATACACGGTGGGCGCCAAAACACAGTGTGTCCTCGGCCGAAATCAACTGCCTCCCCGATTCATACACGGTGGGCGCCAAAAACAAACTCTCGTCGGCAAATATTCGGTGTATGCAAGATTACCGTCCTATCCCCAACCGACTAATATTGCTGTGATGTAGGAAATTTGAAACAGGGGCTAAGTTTGTAAATTTCCTTGCATTGGAGACAAGCGCGCCCTGAAGACATGGTTCCCCCCTTCCTCCCCACTTCCATTTCCCCATTCGTACTCCGTGGGCGCCAAAACACCCTCTCCACCCCAGGCTCCTCCGTCCGCCACCCCATCCACCGCCGTCCTCCTCCACCATGCCGGAGCTGATACCCTGACGCCGCCGTCCATTACAAGAAATCGACCTCTCTCATCCACGGCTTCGGACCGGGATCCTTGCATCCCGTCCTCTCGCTTCATCCCCGCCGTCGTCCACCTTGCCGGCGCCGCTCCAATGACCGTCTCGTCCACCGCGCCCTGCCGCCACCGTCTACCCTCCTAGATCTCCTTCCACGCTGCCGACAGCCATCGCTACCGCAGCAACGTCAAATTCTCAGCAGATGCATACACGGCGCCGCACCAGAGGCGGTACTCTTTCGTATCTGCTCAACTTATTTATCGCAGCAAGAAAATAGATCGCCACTGCTTTACTCTGATTTCTTGTCCATCACTTACTTGCTAGTTGAGAGAAAACATTGGTTGCGAAGTTGCCTTTGTCCGGTTTGCACCTTCAGATCCGCCATGGCACGCTCAACACTATACTCCCAATGCTTATGGTTTTCCCCTTTTATATTCCACACTAGTTAAATGACAGTACACTAAATTTCAAAATTGGGTCAGTCGATTTTTCAGAGCTCGCCGGAGTTCACCGGTGTGAACGAAGGGGCTCCGGTGGGGACTTTGGTTGTGGGGGGGCGATGGTCGGGCCTCGCCGAACGAAGAAAACTCGACGCGGGTGGGGGCGGGGGTGGGCGTGGGGGTGGCGGAGGAACACAGGCGGTGGGGGCCGGTGGTCCGGCCGGCGGCCCGTGCGGTGTTTTGTATGGGAAGAATCAGAGACGACGACGAAGAAGGGTTAGGAGACGTCGGATCTTCATCCAACCGCGTGAAATGGTCGACTGACCCAAATGACAAAAGTCACGTGACTTGCATGCAGACATGCCTTTATATTCAGTACCATCATCATACCTGCTTAGCACTGCTCCTGAATCCATCAAGTACGAATCTGATATGATGCTGATATACTAAAACAGATAACATTTAATTGGTCAGCTAATGTTCCTACTTTACTTTCGAAAAAGCACGTGCACCACATATAAAGAGACAGCAGGGAGTTGCTTTCTTAATGCGCTCTGGTTCATCATGTGTGGGCATTGCGCAACGAACATTTTATTATCCAAAATCTGCTTGCTCTTCTTTAGCATGTTCCTCTTTCGTTCTTCTTTAATAAGTACTCTCTCCGTTCCTAAATACAAGTCTTTGTATAGATTCCACCATGGACTACATATGGAGCAAAATGAGTGAATCTACACTCTAAAATGTATCTGGATAGATCTGTATGTGATCCATAGTGGAAATCTCTACCAAGACTTATATTTTGGAACGGAGGGAGTATGATAGTAGTACATTATGTTCCTTGTAGTGAAGATGAGCAGGGACATTTGCAGTGTAGAGGTCTATACGGTCGGTTGGTATGGACACTTTGAACTCTTCGAGCCTCTTTGATTCGTAGGATTTTGTAAACATGGGAATAGGATTTGTAGTGGCCTGCCCACTTGAATCCTATAAGAATAGCAAGGAAATGCGGGGAGCTGTGTCGCCTTTGAGAGTTACACTGATATTAACAGTACCACACCTTCAGTTGAAGAGAGCTGGTATCCGAAGCCTTTCTAGCCATACCGGCAATACTAGCACATATATTCCAGCAAGTTCCACTTTGCTAATTTTACTCTGATGCTTACAGTTTTCCCGTTATATCTACACTATGATCTGTGTAGCTGCTTTGTGTCGCACTAGCAGCAGTCCACTCTTAAAGCTAAACACCGCAATGACTTACAAAATTGGCACCAAGGCATTGAGTGCCATTCTGGATGCAATGAAACTCATACGCTCCCCACCTGTTGATTCTTGTTCAAAATATGATCCTAATGACTATTCTAACCTCGAGGAGTCAAAGGCAGATGGCCTGTCCTGTTCACCCATCAAGGTGCCTGTTCTAATTTGGCAAGGTTTTATTGATTGCACGTGTCTTGCATATGTTGTCTTGCATTTCTTCTACTTTGTTGCACCGCCATCTGCTTAGTTTACTCATCATATATGTCGAGATGCCATGCCCATCCATTATCAATACATATTCCATCTGTCATCATACCATGTTTTCTCACTCAAATGCTGTTCTTGTGCATCAGACATCAAAAAGGAAGAGGGTGATTGCCGAACCTGAAGGAGCACCAGCAAAGTCCTTGAAAAACGTGGTTGTGCCGGAGAAATCAGACAACACCCCACTTATATTGGCTGTACAACCAGTGACACAAAACGTAGGACCAACTCCAGCAAACTGTACCCATACTTCACTGGCCACACCACTAGCCACACCACACAGGACCTGCACTCCAGCAAAACGTATGCCGATTTCAGTTACCATAGCACCAGCCGTACCACAGAAAAATCCCACTCCAGCAAAAAGTACAGCAAGTCCACCGGCCGAAGACCTATCCCAACTGCAGAGACAGCCAATTCCTGCATATTGGAACCCCATTCCAGTTATTCCCAGTTTAAAAGACAATGCTTTCAATGTTGTTAGGGACTACGTGCATATATTCCCATCATGGGAAGATTACAGTGAAGACAAACACCATTTTCACATCTTCTTGTCCCACTTACGTGTAAGTGCTATTATTCATGGTGATTATTTTCCTGTTTTCTGCTGATTGAACACATCAATGATTTACATTACATTGTTGTAAGTAGGCAAGGGTCCATCTGGATAGTCATGACGAGCAAAGCTTGATTGCGCTTTTCAAGGAAGCATTGCAGCAGTATTGGTGTTACCTGAGGAAATCACACTTTGATGGCAACTCTATAAACGAATTTCTGGTGAAGTCTCCTGTGCTAAATTTAGAAGACATTGAATGGAAAAACCTTGTTATGCACTGGTCTCGTTCCGAGGATGATATCACATGACAATTTGAACTTCTACTTTTCCGCATGTGCCTTACGGATCTTTTTTGCAGGAAATCTGCTCAAAAAAGAATTCCGGTTTGAAAAGAACGATAGGATATC
Source organism: Triticum aestivum (assembly GCF_018294505.1). Lineage (NCBI taxonomy): Eukaryota > Viridiplantae > Streptophyta > Magnoliopsida > Poales > Poaceae > Triticum > Triticum aestivum. The sequence continues at coordinate 423,696,541 of NC_057814.1, read as the reverse complement.
GCAAATATGCTGCCCGCTGCTTTGCTCTTGTTAGTACCAGTTGCCCTGTATCACTGTACTTGCATACATACCTGGTTCATTATGTGACAGCAGTATGCATGATAGCTTGCTTATCAATTGTTCGCTCCAAATTATCTAATCTGTATGAATGGTTACATTAGTGTAGAATATATCCAATGCCAATGAAATTTTTTAGCTCTGCATTGTTCTTGTAAGTACCTGTTGTCCTTTATCAATGTACTTATATTGACACATAGTTGTTCATCTACCATCACTCTGCAGCTTATTTTCCTTTGCCCTCCATTTTCTACACATAAGATCTATATTTACTCTTACCATAAGGTTGGATAACACCGATGGTACTGAAGAAGTTTAGCTCTGCATTGCTCTTGGCTGTACCTTCTGCCTGTATCACTGTACTTACATTTATAGCTACTCGGTTATGTAGCATCACTCTTCATCTTATCTTAAATATTCTCCATTTTTTCTTATATTGTCACATCTATATTTACTCTTAACAAAATGTAGAATAAAGGCAATGCTTATGAAGAAGATTATGTGCTAAACTTATTGAATTGCCCCCCCCCCCGTCAGCATGGACAAGGACTTTATAGAGCCTGCCTTCACCAATAATGTAGGTTTGTCCTTCTCAAGCCTTCAAACTTTGTTGTGTATATTTGGTTAGGCATGACTGCAACAACTGTTTATTTTTGGTGTTTGCATTAAATTGCATGTTTAAAGTTTATTATGTAGTTCATAAACAAAAGTTTGTCCTTCTCAATTTAAGTTTTCAGATGTACAACCAAGTTCCTTCTTCATACCATGTAAATTAAACTATACAGAGCAAGTGATCTTCTTTTGCCAATCTAAAATGGGATAAATTGACAGCACACTAACCATTGATACTTATGAGTTCTTGATCTGTAATCCAGTGGTGTCGTGAAGCTGCCAACTCCTTCACAATGTCATTTCCTGCCATGTCTTGACCTGAACAATACCATATTGTGTTAATGCTATTTTAAACTGTGTCACTTTATTCGTCTGTAAGAAATGTGATGAATTGTCAGCACTGATACTTATATGTGCAAAAAATGTCATCTGTCTGCTTGTTTATCTTTCAGAGTGAGGAGGATATAAGTGTCAAACAAGTGCAGTCTCACCAGCTTGCTCAGCTGCTTGCGCTGCAGCTCCCGAGCAGGGCTAACCTTTCTTGAACTCTATTGAAGTGCTGTTGGCTTTGTATATTATTTTGTCGGCATGTTTAGTTGCACTGGTGGCGATCTTTGATGCCCAGTGTATGTAATCTGCTGTCTGCTTGTGCTTTATTGTCATAGTGGCGAACTTTGATGCCTAGTGGATGTAATATGCCATAAATTTTTTATTGTATAGTCTAGGTTTTTTTCTTATTCATGATGCTGCAGTTATTTTACTGTATATATATCATGTCGGCGCAGTAAACCGGACAAACCGTAAAATTACGGTACATAATCGGGCCGTCATGCAAATCACCATGTATGATCCGCATCATGGGCCCCGTCATCTTGGTACGTTAACAGGCCTAAATGTAAACTGGCCCACTAGTAGATTCGGGCCTTTAATAGGCTGAGTAAACTGCCGGCCCTATTTTCCCAAGAAAACTCAATGGACCTTTAGGACGCTGAAAAGTAGGTTAGGCCTGAAACGTGCCGAACAGCTCATGGGCCGGCAGCAGGCCGAAATAGGCCCCGGCCCATGAACGTGCCAATCAAATCATGGGCTTATAACAGGCCAAAATTGTCTCGGTCCTTGTTTGGCCCAATCAGATTATCGGCTGCGAGCAGGCCGGATGCAAACCGGGCCGTAATTAGGCCCAACTATATGACGGGCTTTTAACAGGCCAAAATTAATATAGGGCCGAAATGTTAAACGGGCCCTTAACAGGCCGAAACTAATATCAGGCCGAATTACTAAATGGGCCTTTAGCAAGTGGGCCCAAAAGCATAGCGTCCAGTTGACGGGCCGAATCTGATATGGGCCATAATTTAGCCCAATCCTCTTAAAGGGTCGGACCTGATCTGGGCCGTAATTTGGCCCAGAACGTGGTAGGCTTTTAACGGGCCGGATCTCATATGGGCCATTATTAGGCCCGGAACGTGGCGGGGCCATTAATGGACCGGATCAAATATGGGCCGGCATTTGGCCCAAAACATGGCAGCCAGTTAACGGGCCGGCCTACTAGGGTCCTCAAACTCTTGTGGGCCTACAGCTGGGCCGGCCCATTAATGTCGGCGAAATCTTGTGGGCCTTTAGCTGGGCCGGCCCATTATGGTCCACAAAAATCTTGTGAGCCTTCACCTGGGCCGGCCCATTATGGCCCGCAAAAATCTTGTGGGCCTTTACCTGGGCCAGCCCATTATGGCCCGCAAAATCTTGTGGGCCTTTAGCTGGGCCGGCCCATTATGGTTCGCAAAATCTTGTGGGCCTTTAGTTGGGCCGGCCCATTTAAACTTTATGGGCCACTTTTCGGCCGGTCCACGTGTTAACATATCATAGGCGCATCTCGCCCATTGGATGAGTGACACCTGTGCCAACACGGAGCTGACACCTGTGTCATCATACCATATTTATCCATTCAAATGATGTTCTTGTGTATCAGACGTTCAAAAGGAAGAGGGCGATTGCTGATCGTGGAGGAGCACAAGCAAAGTATTTGGAAAAGGTAGTGGCACCTGATAAATCAAATAGCCCATTATGTGTAGTTGCAATATCACCTGACCCACAAAACACCCCAACTCTAGCAGACTCTAGCCCTACTACAGTGGTCATTTCTGATGCCCCAACTCAGCAGACCCCAACTGCAGCAAACATTATGATTATGCCAGTTGACATAGCACCAGCTCTACGACGCAAAACCCCCATTCCAGCAAAGAGTACACCAAATCCAGTTGCCAAATCCCTTTTCGAACCAGAGAGAGCCCCAATTGCAGCAAATAGGACCCCTGTTCCATTTCTTCCCAGTTTAGAAGACAAAGCTTATATTGTTGTCGGGAACTTTGTGCGCATCTTTCCTTCATGGAAAGATTATACCGCAGACACAGAACAATTCCAGCCTTCCTCCGCAACTTACGCGTAAGTAATGTACTAATCTTATTCATGGTCATTACTGCATATGTTTCTGCTGACAGAAGACACAAGATTTCATTCTTTTAAATAGGCGAGGACCAAACTGGATTGTGAAGACGAACAAGGGTTGGTTGCGCTTTTCAAGCACTCGTTGATGAAGTATCGTTCCTACCTGAGGCAAGCGCACTTCAATGGCAAGCCTCTAAATGAAATTTCTGTAAAGTCTCCGGTGCTACATTTATCCGACGGTGACTGGAATAATCTTGTTACACATTGGTCACGGCTGCAGCGTAAGGTACTGTCTATGATATCACATCACAATTTGAACTACATATCTGCATTTGCCTTAACGTATCACTTGTACGAAAACTGTTAGCAGAAGAACATTCATTCTCAAGGGATCACAGAATCTCGCAACTATACTGCACACTACATTGCTCTTGTGAGTACCTCTTGCCCTGTATGACCATACTTACTTTCATAGATGTTTGATTATGTAGCATCACTGCACATGTTAGCCTCATTATCGTCCATTTGGTGGACTTTATAAGATCTGTATGGACTCTTACATAAATTTAGAATCAACCCAATGCTTTTGAAGAGGTTTAGCTCTGTAGTCCTCTTGTAAGGACTGAACGTCGTCTATCACTGTACTTACATTAACAGCTACTCCCGATGTCCCATAATATAAGAACGTTTTGTACAGTACACCAGTGTTCAAAACACTCTTGTATTATGGGAAGAGGGATTGGTTCATTGTGTAGCATTCTGCATCATATCTCCCTCGCCCACCATTTACTAAAAAAGATCAGATCTATATTTAATCTTACCAAAAAGTAGAATACACAGACAATGCTAGTGCAGAAGTGTAGCCCATTGCTCTTGTCAGTACATTTTGTCCTGTAACGCTTGTACTTCCAGGGATTGGTAGTTGATTATGTAGCATCAATCTGCATCTTATCTTCATTATCCTTTATCCCTTCCAGTATTATCATATCTATAATTACTCTCTACAAAATGTAGAGTACATGCAATGCTTATGAAGAAGATTCTGTGCTGAAATTCTTGAGTTATCCTTCCCTTGACATGGAGAAGGGCATTATAAAGCCGGTGTTAACTGTTAATGTAAGTCAGTCCTTCTAAAGCCTTTATCCTCAACTGTTGTTTAATTTGCTCATACTCCCTATCGTTTTCTGCTGTTTAGTTTGCTGTTTCTACCAAAATGCATGTTCGCAAGAACCGTAAGTTCTAAGTTTTACTTGTAAAACCAAATTCCTTATTTATAACATGCACTTTACTCAATACTCCCTATATGTATGCTTGTTTTTGTGGATCTATAATCCAGTGTGTGGTGAAGCAGCCCACGTTTGCACCTTGTCATCTCCTGTTTTATCTTACTGATGTGGCTGATGATATGAACAACATGCCATGCACATTAACCAAAATAGATACAATGATTTTCTTTCCCCTTCATCTATGCTTGTTATGTTGACATGGTAACCCAGTAGTGTGGTGAAGCTCCCCGCATTATGAACAATGCCAAATTATGCTATTGATATTTTGAACTTACTCTTTATTTTCTAATTTGAAGTTGGATGGAATTGACAGCACAGTTATGACCTTTGTTTATACACGTGCAAAACCTGTCATCTCTCTGCTTTGTTTCAGGGTGATATGCCTGATGGCATGCACAAGTCTGCTGAAGGCTCTGAGACAAACCCAACATATATTGCAGCAAAGAAGGCAAAACATCTTGAAGATAGCGAGACAACCCCAAAGTCTTGTCTTGATGTAGTGTTCGAGTTACTTGAGACTAGCAGTCAGACAAGCTCCTAGAATTCGTTGTCTGAATCAGTTCGACTTCTTCAGTCCCAAGTTCTAGCAGAAAGGCATTCTGCAACTCAACTTCGACTTGAAGCCCTATCTCTAAGAAAGATTGCGGAGAACACCAATGAGAACCTCATCGCTAAACAGCTACACCTGGAAGCTATGACCAACATGCTAGGCCGGTCTCACAGCCTTGCTCAGGAGCTTGCGCAGCAGTTCCCGCGCAAGGCTAACCTTTCTTAAACTGTCTTGGAAGTGGTCTCGGTTCAGTATTATTTTGTTACGCTGCAATGGTGCCCAGTTTTTGTAATCTGCTTCTTCGTTGCGCTTTATGATCACTAGTGGCGAACTTCGATGCCCAGTGGATGTAATATACCATAAATCCTTTATTGTATAGTGTAGGTTTATTCTTAGTTACCATGCCGTAATTTCTTTATTGTATAGAGTAGGTTTGTTCTTAATTCCTTCTAGTTACTGCCATCATTCGCTATCTGAAAAAAAAATCAGATGTAGTCGATCGGGCCGAAACATTCGCCTCTAACAGGCCTGGTGTTTAGCGGGCCACAATTGGGCTGGCCTCCATCTTTCTTTTGCCCGAATGATTGGGGCCTTCACACTTTGAGCGAGGCCCACAACTTACACCGGCCTATATTTTAGTTGGGCCTTTTGTGGACCTAGCTTAGTTTGGCCCAGGTAGCGTTGGGCCATTAACAGGCTGAATATTGTACTGGCCTATTACGGCCTAGATGAAACCATGGGCCTTTAGCAGGCCAAAATGCATGTTGGGCCTCAATTTTCACTAGTCGTCGACGGGCCTTCAGCAAGCTGAAATGTAGACCGGGCCTTTTTGGGCACAGTTATATCACGGGCAGTTACCAGGCCGAAACATATCTCAGGCCTTAGTTGGCCCACTGATATCACGGGCCTTTAAGAGGCCGAAAGCTTAGTACAAACATCAACGGGCCAAATTATGCGACAGGCCTTTAACAGGCCCAATGTCACGTTGGGCTTAACTGTTGCCACCTTTATCACGGGCCGCTAGTGGGCCCGATGTCCCGTCGGACCATATATGGCCCATGGGCAGCACGGGCCATTCCCAGGCCGAAAGTCACACCGGGCTGAAATGGGCCCATGTCTACATCAGGCCTCTAACAGGCCGAAAGTCATTAGGCTGTAATTGGGCCCAAATATTCAGCGAACAATTAACGGGCCAGATCTGGCTTCGGGCCGTAAATGGGCCCAAATATTCGGCGAACAATTAACGGTCCAGATATGGCTTCGGGCCGTAAATGGGCCTTTATTAAGCAGGCCCTTATTGGGCTGGCCCACTAGTACCTGAGTAAGTACTATGGGCCTTTGACTGGGCCGGCCTTTTTAACCTATATGGGCCTCTGTTGGGCCTAGCCACATGTCGACGTATCGTAGGCATCTTTCCTCCAATGGACGGGCGACATCTGGCCCACTGACGAGCTGACAGGTGTACCCTCCAGCCAATCAGAATTTTACACGTGGAATTTTCCCATTGGTCCCGGCTGTTAACGGGTTATCGGATCAAAAACCGGACCCGATAGCTTAACGGTGTTCCGTTACGGTGGATGCCACGTGTCGGTCACCCTTGACGAAAGCACTTCTGCGATGTGCGATTTATCGTCATGGAAGTGGACACTTCCGTGATGATAATTTTGGTAATGTCATGGAACACTTCTACGACAGCACAGGTATGACAATCTTGATTCTGTCATAAATTTGTCATGGATGTACATGCATTACAGAAAACGTGACCTACTTGACAAACACGTATCATCACGGAAGTGTATTTTTTTGTAGTAAAACTAGAGCTTCTCACAAACCACAGCTTCTCACAACAAGCGTGATGGTTTCGGTAGGGAACGTGCCACCTTTGGGGACATTGCTTTCAAAAAAATTCGAGTGTCGACATAGAACAACAGGAGTGTTGTGTTCAGTTTTGGAATTTTTCGGGGTTCATTTGGACATTTTTATACATTAACTGAGTTTCCCAGGTATTTTATGCGCATAATTCAAATTTGAACTACATGCACATGCTCCAGTGCATATAAACTAGTTGAAAAATCAAATATGTGTCCTTGGTTGCATGCTTAGGTCCCATGCAAGAAATGGGAATGAATTTCAAACACCCTGCCACCGTCACTCGGCCGCAAACATTGAGATACCTGGTTTTTAAATTCTAGTAAATCCATAACTCGTTTCAAATTCATGAAACTTGGCATGCTATCATGGAGCGGCATCAACATGTCGTGGTAAAATTTTTGTCCCATTTGGGGCAGGTTTGGCTATAAGCTTCTCACAAACCAGAGCTTCTCACAACAAGCATGATGGTTTCGGTAGGGAACGTGCCACCTTCGGGGACGAAACGATATCCGTTGCCTCTTATTGCTTTGAAAAAATTTCGAGTGTCAACTTAGAACAACAGGAGCGTTGTGTTGAATTTTGAATTTTTCGGGGTTCGTTTGGACATTTTTATTCATTAACTGGGTTTTCGAGGCATTTTATGTGCATAATTCAAATTTGAACTACATGCACATTTTCCAGTGCATATAAACTGGTTGAAAAATCAAATAAGTGTCCTTGGTTGCATGCTTAGGTCCCATGCAAGAAATGGGAATGAATTTCAAACACCCTGCCACCGTCACTCGGCCGCAAACATTGAGATACCTGGTTTTTAAATTCTAGTAAATCCAAAACTCGGCTGCAATTCATGAAACTTGGCATGCTATCATGGAGCGGCATCAACATGCCGTGGTAAATTTTTTCCCATTTGGGGCAGGTTTGGCTATAAGCTTCTCACAAACTAGAGCTTCTCACAACAAGCGTGATGGTTTCGGTAGTGAAATTGCCACCTTTGGGGACAAAACGATATCCATTGCCTCTTATTGCTTTCAAAAAAATTCGAGTGTCAACATAGAACAACATGAGCGTTGTGTTCAATTTTGAATTTTTGGGGTTCGTTTGGACATTTTTATTCATTAGCTGGGTTTTCCAGGCATTTTATGTGCATAATTTAAATTTGAACTACATGCACATTCTCCAGTGCATAAAAACTGGTTGAAAAAACAAATATGTGTGCTTGGTTGCATGCTTAGGTCCCATGCAATAAATGGGAATGAATTTCTAACACCCTGCCACCGTCACTCGGCCGAAACATTGAGATACCTGGCTTTTAAATTCTAGTAAATCCAAAACTTGTCTGAAACCTTGAAACTTGGCATGCTATCATGGAGCAGCATCAACATGCCGTGGTAAAATTTTTGTCCCATTTGGGGCAGGTTTGGGTATAAGCTTCTCACAAACCTTAGCTTCTCACAACAAGCGCGATGGTTTCGGTAGGGAACGTGCCACCTTTGGGGATGAAACGATATCCTTGCCTCTTATTGCTTTCAAATTTTTTCTAGTGTCAACATAGAACAACAGGAGTGTTGTGTTTACTTTTGGAATTTTTCGGGGTTCGTTTGGACATTTTTATACATTAACTGGGTTTTCTAGGCATTTCATGTGCATAATTCAAATTTGAACTACATGCACAAGCTCTAGTACATATAAATTGGTTGAAAAAGCAAAGCTATGTCCTTCGGGGAATGCTTAGGTCCCATGCAAGAAATGGCAACGAATTTCAAACACCAGGGCATTGTTGATTGCCGGCAAAACATTGAGATACTTTGTTTTTAAATTCTAGAAATCCAAAACTCGTCTGAAATTCATGAAACTTGGCATGCTATAATGGAATGGCACCCGACATGTTTGTGGTATTTTTCGTGTCCATTTTGAGAGAAGGTGCACTCGAATAACAGCCAACAAAGGCATTTTGAAACAAATAGCTGCCACTGTAACATCTCAAATGTTTTGCATAATTTAAATTGTGTGTGTTTTGTTAACCATTCACGTGACGCCACGCCTCACTCTTTTAATGGCTAGGAGGTGCCGTGTGGACAGGTGCTTGAGTGCTTTACTAAACGGAAGGCGTGCGAGCTGTACTAGAATGCGGAGGCTCAACGGGAAGCGTGCGAGCTGTACCCCGCGCAGGCTCACCGGGAAGCGATCCCTTTAACTTCCATGGCTGCCCTCCTTGCTCGCATCCTCTACATTAATGGCGCCCAAGCTGCAGTTTAATATGGTTTTTAAATATAAAACACTCTTCGCAAACGACAGCTTCCCCAGGAAGCCAAGAGAAAATTTGCCAAGCAGGATTTATGCAGCTCTTGATCGGAAACGTTTTAGATAGAACCCCCGTATGCACAGTGAGAGCTATATTCTCCCCCCTTAAGTCGAGGGAAAATCCACAGCGCAGGTTTGTGCATCCCTTCAACGCAAACGGTTGTTTTGGATGACCCATGTGCAACCACGTAAAAACAATTTGGTAAGATTTGCATCTGTCATATTGGGTATGTTGCCATTTGTCAAACTGGGAAGATTTACATTTGTTGATCTAGTAACGTTGCCATTTGTCAATCCTTGTAACACTGCCACTTGTCCAAATATGCAGCTAGAAATCACTAGCACTATCTAATTTTTGCAACTAAAATTCAGTAATTAAGCATAGATTTCATTCATAGATTAAGCAGTCGTTCTTAATTTATACAAACTGTTCAACTCGATAGCTGAACCGACCAAACTTTTCCCCAATTGTTGCCAACCACGTACTGAAATAGCTAGTTCAACTATATATACTAGCCAATTTTAAGTACGTTGTACAGTTCGACCACACATCTATAGTCAGACGAACTGAACAAAATAGCCCCTAAATGCTACTACTACCACGGAGGGGCTTTGTGCTACTTCCGGCAGCCTCTCCTCTGCCGAGTGTGCTCAGTAAGAGGCAGCAGAGGAGGAGGAGCCTACCGACGAGCTGGAGAAATGCAATATGGTACCTGCCGCTGCTGCACGTTCAACGACGCTCACCAGCTCGAACGCCCACTGCCGCTCCAGACGATCCCTCTCGAAGCGGCCGAACTGCTCGTAGATCTCCTGAATCCTTGCCTCTGCGTCGGTGTGTGCTGCAGCCACGGCTGCGGCAAGGCTCTTTGCGTGCTCGACGAGGCGCTCCTCCTCCTCCCACAGGAACTCGATGTAGCGTGCAAGGTCGCTGACGCATGTGTGGGCCTCCACCTCCGCCTCCCTCCTTCGGGCGGTGGTGGCGGAGCGGGTGATGATCCCGGCGGTCGACGGTGGGCTGGCGGCCACGGCGGCCGACGATGGGGTGGAGGCCACGACCACCACCTCCCTCCTTCGCACAGAGGTGGCGGAGCGGGTGATGGCCACGATGGCCAGCAGTGGAGTGGCGGCCACGACGGCCACCTCCCGCCTTCAGGCCGCGGCGGCGGAGCGGGTGATGGCCACGGTGGCCGGCAGTGGGGTGGCGGCCACAACGGCCACCTCCCACCTTCGGGCCGCGGCGGCGGAGTGGGAGATGGCCCTGGCTTACGACGGTGGTGCGGCGGCAATGGCGGCCGGCACCAGCTGCCGACGGGCAACGGCGGCGGAGCGTGTGGTGGGTGTTCCGCGCACACCCAACAGGGACGCCACGCGCACTACACTACGCCGGGGGCTGCGCCACCGCCAAGGTGTAGCCTCCCAACTGGAGCTGTCCTCTGATGACGGCGGAGTGGCTGAGCGACGACGACTGACCAGTGCCATTGGCAATTGTGGGAGAAGCAGACGAGATAAGCTACAGGGAGGGAGGGGAAAATGCGATGCAGGACTCGCCGGCCGTGAGGGTTTTTATAGCAGGCCGGTAAGCATTGGGGTTTTGGGGGATTTCACCGAGTCGGGCGGGAAGCTTGCGCGGGAATCTGCAAGGTTGCGCGGGAACGGGCTGACCGACGATTCATTGGGGCCACTACGAGCCACCGTTTGGCCAAAAGAACGCCACCGCGTGCTGCGCAAGCTTGCGTTGTAAGCCGTCTGCGGCAGGGGGGTGACAAGACGTGCGAGAGGAGAAAGAAAGGACACGTACATATACGGTTAATACAAAAAAAACTGTTAGTGATTTGATTACCTACTATACCCCCGTCCTGGTTTATAAGTAGGATTTAACTAATAAAATATGAATGCATGTCGCCAAAGATTATATCGTTGGAGTCGTGTTTGAACATAGTTTCCAGCTATACAATTTTCGTAACATGCATTAACACTTTTTTGGTTAAATTTAAGGTGATATACCAACAAGCGTTTGCCCGCAACACACACGGCTTATTCCATCACAAACAGCTCGGATGGATCAACTGTATGCCACATATCGCACCCGCAACTCTAATCTGATTCGTGCTTGATGTCTCTGACATCGCTCGCACAGTTCGTCTTATTTGCCACGTATCACTGTGCCGGCCTTTGGTCGCGTCCCTCGGCAAGCTCTGCTTGCCGTTAGGCGCCGTAGCGCGCTGTGCTCGCCGTTAGGCGCCGCGGCGTGCTCTGCTCGCGTCCGTCGGCGCGCTCGGCTTGTGGACAGCTTTTCCTTGTGCGTTGAACTGCTATATATATATATATATATATATGGTTGCTCGCCGTTGAGGCGACCGCGGAGCGCTCTTCTCGCGTCCCTCCGTGCACGCTCTGCCAGCGGTTGGGCTTGCGCACAATCAGGTCCGGGGCCCCATATGCATGCGGTTGTGCCGCACACGTTGCCACGCGATGCAGTTACATGCGGCACGACGGAGTTACGCGCTGCAAATTTGAACTGCCATCAGGGCCTGCCGATATTCCTGGCCGTCCGGCTTCCCCTTTAATTCCTGCGGCATTATAACCTTAGTCTCTTCAACCTTTCGATCGCGCCCCACAACACAACAAGCACACCCACGATGACACATAGAGAGGGGATGTCCAGCGGCGCTCCAATGGAGTTCGGCGAGCATAGAGTGGAGACTCACGCGAGGGAGACGGATCTCTCGGTGGTGTACACCATCGACCCGGCCGTGGTGGACGACTACATCAACATCGTTGAGCAGTTGCTTGCACGAGACAAGGACAAGGTGGTCGGCATCGACCACCAGTACACCGCCGGTCCTCCCGGCATAGATCGGAAGGTTGTCGTCTGTGACGCCCAGATAATTAAACTACAGTAACCCTCTACTAATGATGCCAGGTCACCATCATTATGCCCTAAGAAAAACAATTAAGAAATATTTCAACCCCAATTTCATTTTTTATATAAATTCAAAACATTAATTGTCCAAACAGCAAAACAAAAGTGTCTAGAATATTGCAAAAATTCCCAAAGCTATTATAAAAATAAAACCAACATTAGTGATTTCCCAAAATTTACCCTAGCAACCAAAACAGTGGAACCGCAGTAATTTAAATAACCTTTTAAATTTCTAATAATATTTAAACACTACCAAATGCTCTGGAACTTTTTGTGCAACAACACACTATTGTGCATGTTTTAGGTGGCAAGTATTATAATAAACAAAACTCTTTTAGTATCCCAAAATAATACAAAATAGTAGCAAAAATAAGAAAAATAGTAGAGGAAAAGTAAATGACCTAATCTACAGTACACTAGGCCCATGTGGGCTGGGAAAGGCCCAACCCACCTTTCCCCACTCATCCCCTTCCCCTGTACAGACAGAGGGCGTGGCGGCCATCCACTGGCTCCATAGCCGGCAGGGTGCACGCGCCGTCCATCGGCTACCTCCCCGCCGTCTATAAGACCATCCCGACGCCCTCGACGAACCCTAATCGTCCACCCCCTTTCCCCCGCGTCGTTTTCTTCCTCTCCCGCACACGCCCGAGCTCCGCCCGCCATGCCCATCGCCGTCCTCGTGTCCATCTTCCACCTCATCGGCTGAGACCTCTCCAGTAGCTGCTTGCGCTCCGTCTACAACGACTCCGAGGAGCAGCTCGAGCAGGAGATCGCCTCAATGCAGGGATCGACGACGTCTTCTACCTTCGGCCACCGTCACGCCATCGACGATTGTCGTCGTTCTGCTGCTACTAAGCTTTCACCGGGCCACCGTGTGCCTCCGCAGTGAGCTTCCACTCGTTTCCCCCTCCCCTGAACTCGTCCTCCGTCTCCTACTATCGCTACCATCGCCACCGTTGTTCGTCGCCGCCGATGCACTTGCTGTCGTCGCCTCCTCCTGGCTGGCCAAGCACGTGGGCGTGCCTAGGACCTCGCGGTGATGCCATTCGTTTCCTCGAACCTCTGCTCCATGCCCTACGGCCACGACCCCTAGCTCGGTCGAGCTCGGTCACTGCCACGCTCCGCCCGCTCACCCGAGCTCCCCCGCGCGCGCCCGCAAGCTCCGGTTACCCCCTAGTCGCTCCGCTGCGCTTCCCCGCCGGACCTGGCGACCTGCGTGCGTGCCGCGTACCGCCCGCCCGTGCATGGTCGTCCCTCCCGCGCTGCCCGCTGACCACAGCTCGCTCGCCGGCTCCGACCCGTGGCCGTCACGCGCCGCTTGCATCGCCCACCCGCGCCCGCCACCGCCCGCCGAGCCTCGTCCTCGCTCGCTGGTCGCGTCCGCCCCCCCCCCGTCATTACCTCCCTCCCCGCACCAGACAGAGCCTCCCCTCTATTGCCTCTGCCCGCAGCGCGAGCGCTCCTTTCACCCACGCCCCGCCTGGCCTCGCGTCCGCCTCCGGCCGCCGCCGCTGCGCTGCACCGCCCGCTGCCGACCGGCCCGCCGGAGCCTGCCTCCGGCCAGGACGCTAGCTCCTCCCTGTCCCGTACCCAGCCGGCGAGGCCATAGGCTCTCTGCCTGGCCGGCCCTGCTAATTAGTGGGGGGGGGGGGTTAAAACACCACTTTACACTAACCCCCCGGTCTAATTAAATAACACTAAACCCCCAGTAAACCTCAATGATTTGTGGCCCCACCTAATCTGTAAATTAATTAAACTGTTAATTTACATGTGTCCATGACAGCTGGGTCCCACAAGCCAGTTTGACAAGTCAATCTTGACCCAGTGAACTGCTGACTGAATTGTTGACTTTGAGCATGACCCCACATGTCATCCTCTGTGGCTAGCTGCTGCTAGGTGTAAAGAAAAGTATATTCTGTTTTTTATTCGAATTAATAATAAATCCAAGAAAACATTAAACTTTAGAAAATCATGTAAAATAAACTGTAACTCGGATAAAAAAACTTTGTACATGAAAGTTGCTCAGAACGACGAGACGAATCCGAATACGTAGCCCGTTCGTCCGCCACACATCCCTAGCATAGCGAACATGCAACTTTCCCCCTCGGGTTCATCTGTGCGAAAACGCGAAACACCGGGGATACTTTCCCGGTTGTGATGCCTTGTGTGCTCCGTATTTACTGTTTCTTCCCCCCTCTTCTTCTTCGGTAGACCTCGAGACCGCCGCTGCTGCTACCCAGATCGACTACTGTGTTGACGACCCCTCCTTGCCAGAGCAACCAGGCAAGCCCCCCATTGATCACCAGATATCGCCTATTCCTTCTCTCTTCTGCTTGCATTAGATTAGTGTAGCATGTTACTGCTTTCGGTTAATCCTATTCTACTGCATAGCCTGTCATTGTTGCTACAATTGTTACCCCTACCTGCTATCCTAATGCTTAGTATAGGAGCTAGTGTTCCATCAGTGGCCCTACACTCCTGCCGTCTGTCATGCTATACTACTGGGCCGATCACTTCGGGAGGTGATCACGGGCATATGCTATATACTTTATACTGTTACATTACTTATGATATTGTTCGGAGATGGGGGCTGAAGGGGCAGGTGGCTCCATCCCGGTAGAGGTGGGCCTGGGTTCCCGACGGCCCCCGACTGTTACTTTGTGGCGGAGCGACAGGGCAGGTTGAGACCACCTAGGAGAGAGGTGGGCCTGGCCCTGGTCGGCGTTCGCGGTTACTTTAAAATAACACGTTTAACGAGTTCTTGGTATTTGATCTGAGTCTGGCCACTAGCCTATACGCACTAACCAACTACGCGGGAACAGTTATGGGCACTCGGCGTCGTGGTATCAGCCGAAGCCTTCATGACGTCAGGGACTGAGTGGCGCGCACCGGATTGGACTGGAACGCCTGCTAGGCTGGGTCTGCTTCTGGCCGCCCTCGCAACGTGCAGGTGTGCAATGGGCGATGGGCCCAGACCCCTGCGCCATAGGATTTAGACCGGCGTGCTGACCTCTTTGTTGTGCCTAGGTGGGGCTGCGACGTGTTGATCTTCCGAGGTCGAGCATGACCCAGGAAAGTGTGTCCGGCCAAATGGGATCGAGCGTGTTGGGTTATGTGGTGCACCCCTCCAGGGAAGTTTATCTATTCGAATAGCCGTGATCTTCGGTAACAGGACGACTTGGAGTTGTACCTTGACCTTATGACAACTAGAATCGGATACTTAATAAACCACACCCTTCCAAGTGCCAGATATATCCCGGTGATCGTTCTCTAACAGGGCAAGGAGGAGGGGATCGCCGGGTAGGTTTATGCTATGCGATGCTACTTGGTGAACTTACCATCTACTCTCTTCTACATGCTGCAAGATGAAGGTGGCCTGAAGCCTAGTCTTCGCCAGGATTAGCTATCCCTCTTATTCTGGCATTCTACAGTTCATTCCACCGATATGGCCCTTTACACATATACCCATGCATATGTAGTGTAGCTCCTTGCTTGCGAGTACTTTGGATGAGTACTCACGGTTGCTTTTCTCCCTCTTTCCCCCTTTCCCTTCTACCTGGTTGTCGCAACCAGATGCCGGAGCCCAGGAGCCAGACGCCACCGTCAACGACGACTCCTACTACACTGGAGGTGCCTACTACTATGTGCAGGCCGCTGACAACGACCAGGAGTAGTTTAGGAGGATCCCAGGCAGGAGGCTTGCGCCTCTTTCGATCTGTATCCCAGTTTGTGCTAGCCTTATTAAGGCAAACTTGTTTAACTTATGTCTGTACTCAGATATTGTTGCTTCCGCTGACTCGTCTATGATCGAGCACTTGTATTCGAGCCCTCGAGGCCCCTGGCTTGTATTATGATGCTTGTATGACTTATTTATGTTTTAGAGTTGTGTTGTGATATCTTCTCGTGAGTCCCTGATCTTGATCGTACACGTTTCGTGCGTGATTAGTGTACGATTGAATCGGGGGCGTCACAAGTTGGTATCAGAGCCGACTGCCTGTAGGAATCCCCCTTCCACACTCCTTGGCCGAAGTTGAGTCTAGACTTTACAAAACTTTTACTAACATGGCTGTGCGGCCCATGGGCCCACGTCGCCATTGGGTGTTATTAGGATCCTTTATTCCTCGTCTATACTCTGGGATTCTAATCTCTCTTCTATTCGCAAAACACTTTCTCCCGGAGAGCCCCTTCAGTCCAGATGATCGCCGGCTGCACCAGAAGATTTCAAAGTTACTCTCCGATACTCTTTTGAGACTTTGTGCCCATTGCTTTTGCAATTCCCTACCACCGAAATATCCCTATGGATAAATACATACACTTGTCGGTCTTACTTTTATGGGCTTATTCCATCTGTTCCCCCAATTCCTTAGTTGTGCTCAGTTTTCCCCACGCTTCAAACTTTTGCTCACTTTTCCCCACTCCCTTAGCTGAAACTCTCACAAATGTTCATAACAGACGTTTGCCGTCTTGGCCGTTAACTGACTTGTGGGGGCACGTTGGACTCTGTTGACTATGGATGTGGCTTTGTTGGTTGGGCCGTGTTCGTGTTCATAGGACGGGCCCGTTAGTTTGTTGGTAATAAATTAAAAAAGCCTGCTATCGATGGATGCAGCCTGCTATGCATGTCCGGCTTTGGCATCGATGTAGCCTGCTATGCATGCGAACACCGCCATGCATGCATCTAGTGACCTAGACCTAAACGCATGCATGCACGCTGACACGCACGCATCGATCAGTGCCGCACGGTTGCCGGTGGATTCAGTCGCTCCATAGCGTCGTTTAACGCATCGCAGGCATACGTTCCGGTGGCAGAAGGGGCAGGCTGCACGCACGCTCGCGTCCATATGTCAAGGCATCGGTTCACGCCGCACGGCTGCCGCTCGATTCAGTTGTGGGAGGCAGGCAGCCGCCAACGCAGAGCACGTAGAAGGGGGAGGCAGGCAGCCGCCAACGCAGAGCACACAAAGCACGCTCACATCGATTCACGTTCACACATTGACGATCGCATCGGTTCACGCACGCACTGAGTCACGATCTATGCCGTTTGCGCGTGTACCCACTTCGTCTCCCCCGGCTAGTTAAACTGCCCTTCATTGCCTCTTCTTCTACAGATCCATCTGCGCCTCCCACTTCTCTTGGATTGCTTCTTCAACTCAATTATCTGCTTGAAGTTCTTGTTCATCTTCTTCAATTCCGTCTTCAGTTCGACATCTACCACCGTCGGGTATTCCAGACGCGCTGCTACTGCCAGAGCGGCACTGTCATGGGGCAGATTGAACTCGCGGATTGCATTCCCCCTCGAATCCAGCAAGTCCAACCCTTGAAGCCTCTAGATGTAATCATCCATCCACTCGAAATGGTGGCATTTCTTCACGATCTGAAAATGAAATCATGTAACCTAAATCCAAATCTGACAGATTTTTTGAGAAATTAGAGATAAAGGATGCGAGGAAAACTTAGATCTAACCTGCCCCTCCGGCTTGCTCTCACATTTGACGAACTCGTGCCCAAAGTTCCCATTCTTCTCCTCCTTCGAAGTCAACCGATTCAGTGGCGCAGTCCGTGGGTAGTCAGTGCATCGAGTCATCGGCACTGGACCATACACCGGCCACGTGGAACGGGGGGCTGATGAGGAGGTCGACATATCGCCCGAGAGGAAGAAACAGAGGAATTTCTCGAGAGGAAGAAGAACGAGAAGATGGGGAAAGAAACAGAGGAATTGCTCGATCTGCTCGATGCCTTTGTCTATCAGATGGAGAAGAGGAGAAGGGGAAGCTATATTGACGATTTGCCACATTGTATTTCGCAGTTTGAATATTTGAACCAACTCTTAACACTGACATGTGGCGGTCATGTGCGAAAAATACAATTTCATCTGTAAAGTGGGGCAGATCGTAAAAACCCGAGAAGGACAGTGCAGTAGCCAATCAGGATGCATCACGCGGATCGTGCATGTCTGCCCCACATCTGACGGGTGGTGCTTGGCGCTTGGTAGGATCCGACGGCGGACGTTCGACGCTAGGGTTTGGAGCATTTCTGCGGGGTTATGAGCGAGTCAACGGGGTTATTAGGGTTTGACCAGATTTCAAATGGCCCTAACTAAATTAGAAAAAATCGCAAAAATATAAAACAAACGTAGTTCGTCTGTTTATGAGACCTAGTTACCATAAAAAATAAACTCGGTATAGGGGCGTTTTTTTGAAAAATCATTTTTTGAAGTGATCTGTCGAAATCTAGTTCAAATGTTTTTAAAAACATCAAAAAAAATCAAAATGTTGTAATTCTTGCGCACATAGCCGTCATATGTGACAAGGTTATGAGAAAAATATATAAACTTGGTGTAGGTCATTTTCATGAAAAAAGGCTTCACACAAATGAGCTATCACCTATGAACATGTTCAGAGTTCGTAGAATAGGGAGAGAGGGTTTAGGGTTTGAAAAAAAATCAAATAATTCAAAAAAATCAGAAAAATCTCCATAGCTTCATTTTGGAGTGAATAAGAAGGATCTGAACTTACTTTTTCATTTTCATATCTAAAACGTGTTATTTGACGGTTTTGAATTAAAAGCATATTTTTTCAAAAAAAAGAAGTAGTAATATGAATATTAATCAATAAATAGCGAGACTTCGTTTTTACCCTATATATATGGAACAAGTGTTAAAAAAATATATAAGCCTCATTTAGGCAAGGTCAAAAAAACTTGATTTCAAATAGGGCTTTTTACCCTAGCTTTCGAGCTCGTTTCTAGCACATTTCTCATTCGGACTGTTCACCTACGAATATTGGACTTCAAATGCTCGATCAAATACACCGCACAGAGCAGTGAACCTCCAATGTTCAACTTCAACTTTGGCTCGAATCCAAATTTTGGCCCAAATTCAAATATTGATTTAAATTCAAATTTTGATCGAAATTTGAATTCTGACTCAAATAAGAAACCAAAGTAGAAGCAACATTATTACAACTCATAAGTTTTCATAGTAGCTCAAATCTACCAAGTTTTAAGATGCCAACATCTTAATATAAATCTACCAAGTTTTAAGCGATCGACTCGCCCACAGATTGACAACACAAACATTTCCCAACAACTTAATTCAAATTTTTGACTTGCTCCTTGTGTTTGCAGCTGGCTTCACCGTCTTACTCCTGGTTTCCCTAGTTGAGATGCTCTTTTCTTTCAGACTCTTGTTCCTTTTGATCTTGGGCTTTACTTGGGGTTTTCCCCATGGAGGTGCTGATGGAGTAGTTCCACTCGCCGAGCAGTTCACGACCATTTAACGGTCATCTATGGGTTCAGTAATCTTTAAAGGCACAATTGGAAAAATTACCCCCTCCTCTTCCTCTCTTATAGCTTCAAAACCATCAAAGGCCATGGTTTCAAAATCTTCTGCTTCTTCATCTCTTGGCCTTTTCTCCCTAGAGCTGGTAAATAAAATTATAAGCCATAGGCAAAAAAGCGAACAAATGCAAACAAAAGGGTAGCTGCATTCTACAAAGGGTGCAAACACATACCAAGATGCTTCATTTGCTGCTGCATTCTCCACTGCTTCATTTGCTGCTGCATTCTCCACTGCATCATCAGTCTCCATTGCTGCTGCATTCTCCTCAGCATTGGCTGCTGTCCATCTTTCCTCCTCTCCAAATGATGCATCCACTGCATTGGTACAAAGCCTAGCAATATGCCCCAGAACTCCACATTTTCTGCAAGCACGCTTCTTTGGTAGACGACCCTCCTCACCTGCTCTAATCCTCTGGTTCCTTGGTCTTCCTGGTGGTCTAGTAATGACAGGAGTGTGGAGTTTGAACCCTGGATCTACTATGTTCCATTGATCTTTCCCCAATAGTGCAGGCACATTGTCAGCATAAGCAGCCATAAATTTGGCAACAGAGAAATACTCAGAGCAATATTGATCAACTTCACCATCTGCACCCCCAATAACGGTCATCAGATGTAGGGCATGTATGCATGGCTTCCCATAGTACTTAGGTTCACAGGATACCTCCATACCCTATTTTTAGTGTCAGTATAGGTAACCTCTCCCTCATATGTACCAGATCGAATACATTTCATCTTCAGTCTTCATGCCTTCAAGTGCAATGCCTTAATCAGTGATGGGAGCATTTGATGACCAACATATTGTGTTTCTACAATTCTTTTGCGAAGAGCCATCTTTATCATGATCATTTGCCTCATCTTGTCAAATGCTTGCCACAACAAGAGCCCTTTCACCGACTTGAACTTTGAATTGAAGCATTCTGCAAGGTTACTGGTCACATAATCTACTTTGCAGATTTCATTGAATTTGCTTCTTGACCACACCTTACCATGATGTGCATCCATGTACTCCTTCACAAGAGGATTTTGAGCATACAACACTCTCAAATGGTGTTCATGCTTCCTTTTGCTGCATGTGTATGATGCTGGCCATAAGTTCTCATCATAAACTTTACCTTCGAACTTCATTTTGAAATTATGCGCTAGGTGTCGCATACATTCCCTATTCTCCACTCCAGGGAATACAATTCCACTGCACTCTCTAAACCTTTGCAAGCATCTGTGTGTATAGCTAAACCTGGGGGTGTGCCTATAATGTTGCGCAACTGCTGCAGAAACCAGACCCAACTTTCCTCAGACTCTGCCTCCACCACACCAAATGCAACTGGGAATAGCCAGTTGTGTCCATCAACTGCAGAAGCTGCTACTAGCTGTCCTCTCCATCTTCCAGTCAAATGTGTAGCATCTACAACCAAATAGGGCCTGCAACCATCTAGAAACCCCTGCCAGCAAGCCTTGAAACAAACAAAAGCCCTTTTGAAGCACTCCTTCTGAAATGAATTCCCTTTTATTTTGAATGGAACTCTATGCTTGTCAATCTCTACAACACTCCCTGGACTTGCCATCTCCACTTCAGCTTTGAAAGTGTAAAGCAGCTGAAAACTGTCATTCCATTGACCATTAATTCTGTCAAGAGCCTTTTCCCTAGCATTGAAAATTCTCATGTAAGGAATTTCTATCTTGTACTTCTCAAAAAGATTCCCATGGAGTGCTGTTGGACCAAGTCCAGGTTCTTCTCTCAGCCAATCCAATATAGCATCTGCCACCCACCTAGTTTTTGCTAGCTTGGTTTTGGCCTTCCCCCCTCCCCCTCCAGGTGGACAAGTGTGCTTGTGTGGGTTTTTCTTTATCTGAAACAAAATAAAAGGGTAAAAAACAGTTAAGAAACCTTACTCAACAATCTGAAACTAAATTACTAACTGAACTTGGATTACCTGAATATATTTGCTCTTTCTCATACGAGATGCATGCAACTTCCACCTACACCTAGGATATGGACAAAAAACTGTGAACCTTGCTGGCTCACTCCTTTTAATCTTATAGGTTTTTTAGATATAATGCACCATGTTGTCACTGCATTCCGACAGTCCACCATTGATTGGAAAATGGTACCTACACTAAGCTCAGGTTTTTCCCTGTTCCACTCAATTGTTGGCATGTCATCTCCATCGTATTCATCCTCGATTAAGCTGTCCATGTTCTCCACCTTCTCTTCATCGTCAGTGTCATCAAACCTAGCTTGGCTGATGGGATCCTCCATATATTCGTCATCCACTGCTTGCTGACTGCTACATCGACCAGTTCAGGAAACATCATCTCGTCTTCATCATCATTTGTAGGCACAGCCTCGTCAGGTTCTGCATCTTCTTCTACACCAACTGCAGAAGGTACACGAGAAGCAGCAGCTGAATCGGAACCAGAATTGGCAGCAGGCATGTTGTGGCTCCATGAACCACTTGCTTTACTTGGTGTCGACCTACAAGGAGTGCCGGGGTGCTGGCTATTAGCACAGACAGCTGATGTCTGAACTCCCTTCCCCTTCGCCCGTTCTGCGCGTGGCTGAAGCACATCGATTTGGAGTTTACCGAATCGGCAGCCAGCAATCCCAGCAAAAAGCAACGGCATATGATCGTCGCAAGTTAGTGGGAGAAATCTTTGCTCGTCACTGCTGAAGTAATTCAGTTCAACAGCATCGGCATCACTCCAGGGATAGGTGTTTCAGAGCTCAGCTCACAAATCTTTGAAAGATATGCTGGTTTCTACCACTTTGGGATAGAAAAATGATGAAATCAAATGCGGTTTAGTACCACGCAGCACACTAGTTTCCATTCTAATCGCCAGCCGGAAAGCCAGTGGGGATCAATCCTATTTTTTTGAAGGAAACAAAGGCTTTAGTTAGCCGGGTAAAATCGAGCACAAATTCGAACGATTCAAGCAAACAGAAGTCAAATACGGCCTACAATACGACTTAGAACGTCAATTCGAGAGGACACAATGCTTACCCAGGCTTAATCCATGAATTATCTGCCGCGGATTCGACCCAATCCTCTCCATGGTCGACTGCATTCCGGGCGTCCTCACTCAACATCGCTATGTAATCCCAGATGGGGAGGTGGGCTATATCTGGCGGAGACGCGGCGTCGCCGACGAACGGGATAGGGGCATAGGGTGGAGGAAACAACTGCGGTGGACGCGGCACGACGCCAGCGGGGGGGGCGGGGTGGGGCGGTGCAGTGCGGCCTGTCTAGATCTTTTTCAGATTCAGACAACCTGCCCAATACGTGTCTCCTTGCGGTCCCACCCGTCAGCAAGCAACAGTCAGACGAAGACTCGGCCCCACTCGTCAGCAATTAACGGTCAAGATGGCAAATGCTCGCTATGAGCATTTGTGAGAGTTTCAGCTAAGGAAGAGGGGAAAAGTGAGCAAACGTTTGGAGCGTGGGGAAAAGTGAGCACAACTAAGGAACCAGGGGCACTAATTTAAATATCCCTACTTTTATTCCGAGTTGATCTGGTTATTACAAGATACCCTGAAATCCTCTTTATTGTTCCGAGAATATGTTGTACCTACTGCCTTGCAGTTCTTTGCCACATGAATACCCCTACGGATAATTTCTCGCCCTTATCGAGTATCCGCTCATCCCCTAGTTGTTCATGTGTTTCACAATGGTCTTCGTAATACTATTCGATCCTCCAAAAATCTTTAGTAGCTTATTGCTCTGCAATACTTGTCTGCTTGCATTATGGATGCTTTCCATATGTCTGGCAATATTCGTTAGTATCCTTAGGCACCGTCATTTTGATCCTATTGATTCAACATGAGTGCGAATGCACGCAATCATCAGTTGATCCTTTTAAATTATCTTTCCGGCTCAGACGTCATTTTAAACATGAGCTGGTTCTCAACCAATCCAATTGTCGTCGATTGTACCCCTAAGGCTATTCAACTTATCCATCCCTAATCAGAACGTTGCTTCTGATCCCCTGATTTTAAAATCACAATTCCTTTGCATTTGATTTTGAATTAGTCAGTTGTTTCTATAATCCGATGCCTTTTCGTCCCTTCTTCCTCTGGTAGAGTACCGATACTCGCATCAGCTCCATTGTAGACCACAAGACCCCTTGTTGGATTATTATCCAACAGTGTCCTTCATATTCAATAACCTTGTGAACATTTCCATGGGTATATAATGCCTTTGGTAATTTGTATCCTCTGCTTTGATAACCATACTCTACTTTCGAGCTTGTATTAATTACTCTGAAGTTTGTGGAATATGTTCCTAAGATGCCCCGATGGGTTGAACCAACGCCTTCCCTAATCCGTGTGAACCCGAAAGATTTCACGGGTCATACTTATCTGGTATTGCACCAGGTAAAACTTTCAAAAACTAATGTCAATTTCGAAATACGAGAGGTGAATGGAAGGTTATGCATTGAGGAAGTGGGAGTCGACCTTGAACTTTGTGTTAATGCCCATGCACACGATGTAGATCCTATCATGGAAACTTCTTGTAATAATAACTATTTCCTTGATAAATATCATCTGGTATCTGTGAATTGATCCTTTGCAACCGTGGTTCCAACCATGATTGTTCTCCGTTGATTCTATTTCTCGAACGAGTAAAATACTTGCCTTCTCAGATCAGTACGCCTGCCCAACCTCTATTTTGATCTACCTTCGAGTATTACCCCCTGGTATCTCAAGGATAGCACCCCATTGCACTACATGTAATGAGTTTATGATGAAGTAGTAGCCTTCCGAGTCATAGTCACTCCACGGGTTCTGGGTTGTCGTCAACCGAGAACACCGATTAGTGAATCGAATCAACACTGTGATTCATTACTCCTAGTACTTTGTTGTTGAGACATTTAATAATCCTTCAAGTCATTCCTAGCCTGATTGGCTATATCCTTATCGTGCAAAATTTTAACTATGCTACCGGTCCTTCTTCCCGGAGCACAACCTTCGACGATGAGCTAAGCTTACGTTGATTCCCTCGTCTTATCGTCCCACCTCGAACAATAAGCTTGGTTCCGAGTTGGTGTCGTATCCATGGATCCAATAATCTATACCAGCATCAGTCCTTTTGCTTGATGCAGTCGTTGTTTGATTGCTTCTTCATGGAGCCTCTCGGCAAAATTTGTCGTGATCATCATCAACATCTTGACTCCTTCCTAGATATCAATTGAATTCATGATGAGAAATAACATCCTCTCCCTCGATGATTTTTTTTATCATCAGCCATTTTATTGCCTTCCGTTCAACACAAACTTGTTCGTGTTTTGTGTTACACCTTGAGTTCCTTGCTATCCAAAATTTGATCTTCTTTACCTTTGAGTATTACCATCTTTTATGTCAATATTGTTGTGAGAATTTCACCACCTCTTAAGAATTCTTGGTATAGTGATACTTCTCACCACCATCATTCTTTCTTGTTCCCTGTGTTGTTTCTAACAGGAATACCGACAATTGAACTATGATGTGTGAATTCAAAACTTCCAGCAACCCTCTTGCCTTGAAGTGAATGGTCGATAGTTTCATTCTAAGACTTTTTGGTTATTGATTCACCATCCTAACATTGATCGTGCTACTTGGCCCATATTATGGGTGCACCTTCCAACCAATGGTTAATGGTGTATGTTTTCCTCGAGCATACATCATTATACCATTTGATCTGACAAATGATATCTCCTTGTTCACATAATTGTGGAAATTCATCTTGTTGGAAATCT
The DNA here is from genome assembly GCF_018294505.1 of Triticum aestivum. Lineage (NCBI taxonomy): Eukaryota > Viridiplantae > Streptophyta > Magnoliopsida > Poales > Poaceae > Triticum > Triticum aestivum. Next base: position 423,671,430 of record NC_057814.1, on the reverse strand, counting down.
CGATGAATTATCGCTGAGACCATCAGCCACCTCCTCATCCTCTCCTTGGTTTAATGATGAACTCTTGTTTTGGAACTCGCTCCCATAGTTCATTTCCCGAGAATCTTACATTGTCATCTCGTCAATTTGTGTTGCGCCTTTTCTTCTCAGGCATCCTAAGTCGGAGGTATCCTGACACCAATCGGATCTGAACCTCGGTCAGATATGATGGTTTGAACATATTTTCAAGAGTTATAACATTGGTCTATATATAACCCGGTAAGGTGATGTCATGCCTAGCACACCTGGCCGGAGGACCTATTGTTATAGTTTCCTTATTAGCAAGGTTATCCATTCTTTCGCGAAGAAATTGTAAGTCTTATTCTATAAGTGTTTCTGATGGATCCTTTGTGTACCCTAAGTCCGACCTTTGCTTGAAGACCATGTCGATGCTATCTCGAAGCATGTCTGTGGTACTCCGGTTTTCAATAAGTACATCTGAAGCACAATGCTAAATTTTCTTTATCAATTATCCAAACACCGTTGTATTCTGCTTGTCCTTGGGAAGGGTATACCCCTGGTATATCTGTCAAACACATTTTCCTTTCCATTGTTCTGTTTGATCTGATGATCATATTTTCCTTTCCATTGATTTGTTTAACCTTCCTTGTGATCCATATGATCTAAGCAGTAATATTCTTCTGCTTATATAAACACCTTGGTGTACAACCGTGTCAATAAGGCCCTGTTGCATTTGTCGATAGCATCCCGGTAACCACCGATGGACGAGAACTTTGCCTATTGGTCCGCCTCGTTCAACGAGCAGGAAAATGGTTCTCTTCGTCCCTCGCCCTTGGTACCAACATTGTTGCCAACATAACTGACATGCTATTCTTTGACATACCTTGCTATCTTGACCGTGCAAGACGTCAGCGCCCCTTATCTACTTTTAACCCACATGGTGGGCCCATAACCCACAGTTCCACAGGATCAAAACTTGACTCTCATGTACACCTCCCTTGTTCCCGAAGTTATTCATCGCGCGTGACCTCATATGTAATTCGCGAGCCACCTTCTGAGAGGTCATCAATTCTGGTATCAGACGCCATGCTTATTCCCTGTTGCTCTGAACCCCATTCACACTCTCGGTTGGGCGTTAAATGATTACCCACCCGCTTAAAACTTCTCACGCCTTCTTTTATCTCTCTCGGTGATTTTCCCGAGTTTCAATTCGAGAGATACTTTCTACCACATCCCTGGAGTTGTCTACTAGATAAGCAACCTTGTAGAGTTTCGTTCTCCTGGAATACCCCCCTTATTCTGTCGTAAGTACGATGGAGATCCTGAAGAAAGGATGTCGGCTTCGTCATGATGACTTGAAGCAGAGAAATGAAGACCTCAAGTAATGGAACAAGACCGAGAAGACTCGATAGAATTTCGTAACGAAGTCTTTCCCCCTTACTCTACCTCTTAAATCTCGGGACGAGATTTCTTGTAGTGGAGGAGAATTGTGACGCCCGGATAATTAAACTACAGTAACCCTCTACTAATGATGCCAAGTCACCATCATTATGCCCTAAGAAAAATGATTAAGAAATATTTCAACCCCAATTTCATTTTTTTATAAATTCAAAATATTAATTGTCCAAACAGCAAAACAAAAGTGTCCATAATATTGCAAAAATTCCCAAAGCTATTATAAAAATAAAACCAACATTAGTGATTTCCCAAAATTTACCCTAGCAACCAAAACAGTGGAACCGCAGTAATTTAAATAACCTTTTCAATTTCTAATAATATTTAAACTCTACCAAATGCTCTGGAACTTTTTGTGCAACAACACACTATTGTGCATGTTTTAGGTGGCAAGTATTATAATAAACAAAACTCTTTTAGTATCCCAAAATAATACAAAATAGTAGCAGAAATAAGAAAAACAGTAGAGGAAAAGTAAATGACCAAATCTACAGTACACTAGGCCCATGTGGGCTGGGAAAGGCCCAGCCCACCTTTCCCCACTCATCCCCTTCCCCTATACAGACAGAGGGCGTGGCGGCCATCCACCGGCTCCATAGCCGGCAGGGTGCACAAGCCATCCATCCGCTACCTCCCCGCCATCTATAAGACCATCCCGACGCCCTCGACGAACCCTAGTCGTCCACCCCCTTTCCCCCGCGCCGTTTTCTTCCTCTCCCGCACACGACCGAGCTCCGCCCGCCATGTCCATCGTCGTCCTCGTGTCCATCGTCCACCTCATCGGCTGACACCTCTGCAGTAGCTGCTTGCACTCCGTCTACATCGACTCCGAGGAGCAGCTCGAGCAGGAGATCGCCTCAACGCAGGGATCGACGACGTCTTCTACCTTCGGCCACCGTCACGCCATCGACGATTGTCGTCGTTCTGCTGCTACTAAGCTTTCATCGGGCCACCGTGTGCCACCGCAGTGAGCTTCCACTCGTTTCCCCTCCCCTGAACTCACCCTCCGTCTCCTGCTATCGCTACCATCGCCACCGTAGTTCGTCGCCGCCGATGCATTTGCTGTCGTCGCCTCCTCCTGGCCGGCCAAGCTCGTGGGCGTGCTCAGGACCTCGCGGTGATGCCGTTCGTGTCCTCGAACCTCTGCGCCATGCCCTACGGCCACGACCCTGAGGTCGGTCGAGCTCGGTCACCGCCACGCTCCGCCCGCTCCCCCGAGCTCCCCTGTGCGCGCCCGCAAGCTCCAGCTACCCCCTAGTCGCTCCGCCACGCTCCCCCGCCGGACCTGGCAACTTGCGTGCGTGCCGCGAACCGCCCGCCCGTGCATGGTCGTCCCTCCCGCGCTGCCCGCTGACCCTAGCTCGCTCGCCGGCTGCGACCCATGGTTGTCACGCGCCGCTCACATCGCCCGCCCGCCGGGCCTCGTCCTCGCTCGCTGGTCGCGTCCCCCCCCCCCCCCCGCTGTCCGCCGTCATTACCTCCCTCCCCGCACTGGACAGAGCCTCCCCTCTGCCGCCTCTTCCCGCAGCCCGAGCGCTCCTTCCACCCACGCCCGCACCTGGCCTTGCGTCCGCCTCCGGCCGCCGCCGCTGCGCTGCATCGCCCGCTGCCAACCGGCTCGCCGGAGCCTGCCTCCGGCCAGGCCGCTAGCTCCTCCCTGTCCCGTACCCAGCCGACGAGGCCATAGGCTCTGTGCCTGGCCGGCCCTGCTAATTAGTGGGGGGGTTAAAACCCCACTTTACACTAACCCCCCTGTCTAATTAATTAACACTAAACCCCCACTAAATGATTTGTGGCCCCCACCTAGTCTGTAAATTAATTAAACTGTTAATTTACATGTGTCCATGACAGCTGGGTCCCACAAGCCAGTTTAACCAGTCAACCTTGACCCAGTCAACTGCTGACTGAACTATTGACTTTGAGCATGACCCCACATGTCATCCTCTGTGCCTAGCTGCTGCTAGGTGTAAAGAAAAGTATATTCTGTTTTTTATTCGAATTAATAATAAATCCAAGAAAACATTAAACTTTAGAAAATCATGTAAAATAAACCGTAACTCGGATAAAAAAACTTTGTACATGAAAGTTGCTCAGAACGACGAGACGAATTTGAATACGTAGCCCGTTCGTCCGCCACACATCCCTAGCATAGCAAACACGCAACTTTCCCCCTCCGGTTCATCTGTGCGAAAACGCGAAACACCGGGGATACTTTCCCGGTTGTTTCCACCCTTCGCCGATATTACCTCCTACCGCGTTAGGTCACCCCTAGCACTACTTATTGCCATATTATGTTTTGTGATGCCTTGTGTGCTCCGTATTTACTGTTTCTCCCCCCTCTTCTTCTTCGGTAGACCTCGAGACCGCCGCTGCTGCTACCCAGATCGACTACTGTGTTGACGACCCCTCCTTGCCAGAGCAACCAGGCAAGCCCCCCCTCCCTTGATCACCAGATATCGCCTATTCCTTCTCTCTTCTGCTTGCATTAGATTAGTGTAGCATGTTACTGCTTTCGGTTAATCCTATTCTACTGCATAGCCTGTCATTGTTGCTACAATTGTTACCCCTACCTGCTATCCTAATGCTTAGTATAGGATGCTAGTGTTCCATCAGTGGCCCTACACTCCTGTCCGTCTGTCATGCTATAGTACTGGACCGTGATCACTTCGGGAGGTGATCATGGGCATATGCTATATACTTTATACTGTTACATTACTTATGATACTGTTCGGAGATGGGGGCTGAAGGGGCAGGTGGCTCCATCCCGGTAGAGGTGGGCCTGGGTTCCCGACGGCCCCCGACTGTTACTTTGTGGCGGAGCGACCGGGCAGGTTGAGACCACCTAGGAGAGAGGTGGGCCTGGCCCTGGTCGGCGTTCGCGGTTACTTTAAAATAACATGTTTAACGAGTTCTTCGTATTTGATCTGAGTCTGGCCACTGGCCTATACGCACTAACCAACTACACGGGAACAGTTATGGGCACTCGGCGTCATGGTATCAGCCAAAGCCTTAATGACATCAGCGACTGAGCGGCGCGCGCCGGATTGGACTGGAACGCCTGCTAGGCTAGGTCTGCTTCCGGCCACCCTCGCAACGTGCAGGTGTGCAATGGGCGATGGGCCCAGACCCCTGCGCCATAGGATTTAGACCGGCGTGCTGACCTCTCTGTTGTGCCTAGGTGGGGCTGCGACGTGTTGATCTTCCGAGGCCGGGCATGACCCAGGAAAGTGTGTCCGGCCAAATGGGATCAAGCATATTGGGTTATGTGGTGCACCCCTGCAGGGAAGTTTATCTATTCGAATAGCCATGATCTTCGGTAGCAGGACGACTTGGAGTTTGTACCTTGACCTTATGACAACTAGAACCGGATACTTAATAAAACACACCCTTCCAAGTGCCAGATATAACCCGGTGATCGCTCTCTAACAGGGCGACGAGGAGGGGATCGCCGGGTAGGTTTATGCTATGAGATGCTACTTGGTGAACTTACCATCTACTCTCTTCTACATGCTGCAAGATGGAGGTGGCCTGAAGCGTAGTCTTCGCCAGGATTAGCTATCCCCCTCTTATTCTGGCATTCTGCAGTTCAGTCCACCGATATGGCCCTTTACACATATACCCATGCATATGTAGTGTAGCTCCTTGCTTGCGAGTACTTTGGATGAGTACTCACGGTTGCTTTTCTCCCTCTTTTTCCCCTTTCCCTTCTACCTGGTTGTCGCAACCAGATGCCGGAGCCCAGGAGCCAGACGCCATCGTCGACGACGACTCCTACTACACTGGAGGTGCCTACTACTACGTGCAGGCCGCTGGCGACCACCAGGAGTAGTTTAGGACGATCCCAGGCAGGAGGCCTGCGCCTATTTCGATCTGTATCCCAGTTTGTGCTAGCCTTCTTAAGGCAAACTTGTTTAACTTATGTCTGTACTCAGATATTGTTGCTTCCGCTGACTCGTCTATGATCGAGCACTTGTATTCGAGCCCTCGAGGCCCCTGGCTTGTATTATGATGCTTGTATGACTTATTTATGTTTTAGAGTTGTGTTGTGATATCTTCCCGTGAGTCCCTGATCTTGATCGTACACGTTTGCGTGCATGCTTAGTGTATGATTGGATCGGGGGCGTCACATCATCGCCCAGTTGTGCGTGCGCCGTCATGTCCTCATCTACCACTACTGCATGGCCACAGAGCCTTGCGACCATTTCAAAAGGTTTGTCAATAGCACCGACTACAAGTTCGCCACGATGGAAACCAAAGACGATGTAAATGCGCTCAGTGTTACGGGCTTGGCCTGCAAGAACCTTGTCAAAATCTATGACGACTACAGGGTCAAGGGCAGCACGAAGAAGGAATCCCTGGTCGAACTCGCCTCGGCCATCATCGATCCCTACTATGAAAAGATGAAGCAGGATGCCCAGAGAACAAGTCCCCTATCCTGGCACAGGGCCTGGATGCGGTAACTAGATGAACCTCACCTCAGGTTCACGGCCAAGAGCGTGTACACACGCTCCGAGATGCATAGGCGGATCGTTGACATGAGGAAGTGCCTCGTTACCCAAATCGATGAGCCCGGATCGAGCGACAAGCAGAGCAAGCGTCACAAGAAGTAGATGATGATCAGATGATCGTTTATGCTAGTTAATCATGCATGTAATATATAGTTTACTTTATTGGTGTGTGGAAATGTCATGTGTCTAGTGCTACCTCTTGAGCACTGCATTGGTTTTCCCTTGAAGAGGAAAGGGTGATGCAGCAAAGTAGCGTAAGTATTTCCCTCGGGTTTTTAGAACCAAGGTATCAATCCAGTAGGAGGCCACACACAAGTCCCTCGCACCTACACAAACAAATAAATCCTCGCAACCAATGCAATAAAGGGGTTGTCAATCCCTTCACGGTCACTTACGAGAGTGAGATGTGATAGATATGATAAGATAATATTTTTGGTATTTTTATGATAAAGACGCAAAGTAAAGAAAGCAAAATAAAGACGGCGCCAGAAATAGCTAAGTGCTGAAAGATTAATATGATGGAAAATAGACCCGGGGGGCATAGGTTTCACTAGTGGCTTCTCTCATGAGCATAAGTATTACGGTGGGTGAACAAATTACTGTTGAGCAATTGATAGAATTGAGCATAGCTATGAGAATATCTAGGTATGATCATGTATATAGGCATCACGTCCGAGACAAGTAGACCGACTCCTGCCTGCATCTACTACTATTACTCCACACATCGACCGCTATCCAGCATGCATCTAGAGTATTAAGTTCAAAAGAACAGAGTAACGCTTTAAGTAAGATGACATGATGTAGAGGGATAAACTCATGCAATATGATATAAACCCCATCTTGTTATCATCGATGGCAACAATACAATACGTGCCTTCCTGCCCCTACTGTCACTGGGAAAGGACACCGCAAGATTGAACCCAAAGCTAAGCACTTCTCCCATTGCAAGAAAGATCAATCTAGTAGGCCAAACCAAACGGATAATTCGAAGAGCCTTGCAAACATAACCAATCATACATAAAAGAATTCAGAGAAGATTCAAATATTGTTCATAGATAAACTTGATCATAAACCCACAATTCATCGGTCTCAACAAACACACCGCAAAAGAAGATTACATCGAATAGATCTCCACAAGAGAGGGGGAGAACATTGTATTGAGATCCAAAAAGAGAGAAGAAGCCATCTATCTAATAACTATGGACCCGAAGGTCTGAGGTAAACTACTCACACATCATCGGAGAGGCTATGGTGTTGATGTAGAAGCCCTCCGTGATCGATGCCCCCTCCGGCGGAGCTCCGGAAAAGGCCCCAAGATGAGATCTCACGGGTACAAAAGGTTGCGGCGGTGGAATTAGGTTTTTGGCTCTGTATCTGGTAGTTTGGGGGTACGTAGGTATATATAGGAGGAAGAAGTACGTCGGTGGAGCAACGTGGGGCCCACGAGGGTGGAGGGCGTGCCCCCCTACCTCGTGCCTTCCTGGTTGATGTCTTGACGTAGGGTCCAAGTCCTCTGGATCACGTTCGTTCCGAAAATCACATTCCCGAAGGTTTCATTCCGTTTGGACTCCGTTTGATATTCTTTTTCTGCGAAACTCTGAAATAGGCAAAAAACAGCAATTCTGGGCTGGGCCTCCGGTTAATAGGTTAGTCCCAAAAATAATATAAAAGTGTATAATAAAGCCCAATAATGTCCAAAACAGAATATAATATAGCCTGGAGCAATAAAAAATTATAGATACGTTGGAGACGTATCAAGCATCCCAACCATAATCCCTGCTCGTCCTCGAGTAGGTAAATGATAAAAACAGAATTTTTGATGTGGAATGCTACTTGGCATAATTTCAATGTAATTCTCTTAATTGTGGTATGAATATTCAGATCCGAAAGATTCAAGATAAAGGTTTAATATTGACATAAAACTAATAATACTTCAAGCATACTAACTAAGCAATTATGTCATCTCAAAATAACATGGCCAAAGAAAGTTCATCCCTACAAAATCATATAGTTTAGTCATGCTCCATTTTCGTCACACAAGAATGCTCTCATCATGCACAACCCCGATGACAAGCCAAGCAATTGTTTCATACTTTAGTAATCTCAAACTTTTTCAACCTTCACGCAATACATGAGCGTGAGCCATGGATATAGCACTATGGGTGGAATAGAATATAATGATGGGGGTTATGTGGAGAAGACAAAAAAGGAGAAAGTATTGCATCAACACGGCTAATCAATGAGCTATGGAGATGCCCACCGATTGATGTTAATGCAAGGAGTAGGGATTGCCATGCAACGGATGCACTAGAGCTATAAATGCATGAAAGCTCAACAAAAGAAACTAAGTGGGTGTGCATCCAACTTGCTTGCTCACGAAGACCTAGGGCATTTGAGGAAGCCCATTGTTGGAGTATACAAGCCAAGTTCTATAATGAAAAATTCCCACTAGTATATGAAAGTGACAAAACAAGAGACTCTCTATCATGAAGATCATGGTGCTACTTTGAAGCACAAGTGTGGAGAAAGGATAGTAGCATTGCCCCTTTTTATTTTCTCTCTTTTTTTGGGGCCTTCTTTTTTTTGGACTTTCTCTTTTTTTATTAGGGCAATGCTCTATGAAAGATGATCATCACACTTCTATTTATTTACAACTCAATGATTACAACTCGATACTAGAACAAAGTATGACTCTATATGAATGCCTCTGGCGGTATACCGGGATAGCAATGAATCAAGTGTGACATGTATGAAGAATTATGAACGTTGGCTTTGCCATAAATACAATGCCAACTACATGATCATGCAAAGCAATATGACAATGATGAACGTGTCATGATAAATGAAACGGTGGAAAGTTGCATGGCAATATATCTCGGAATGGCTATGGAAATGCCATAATAGGTAGGTATGGTGGCTGTTTTGAGAAAGATATAAGGAGGTTTATGTGTGAAAGAGCGTATCATATCACGGGGTTTGGATGCACCGGCGAAGTTTGCACCAACTCTCAATGTGAGAAAGGGCAATGCACGGTACCGAAGAGGCTAGCAATGATGGAAGGATAAGAGCGCGTATAATCCATGGACTCAACATTAGTCATAAAGAACTCACATACTTATTGCAAAAATCTACATGTCATCAAAAACCAAACACTACGCACATGCTCCTAGGGGGATAGATTGGTAGGAAAAGACCATCGCTCATCCCCGACCGCCACTCATAAGGAGGACAATCAAAGAACACCTCATGCTTCAAATTTGTAACATAACGTTTTACCATATGTGCATGCTACGGGACTTGCAAACTTCAACACAAGTATTTCTCAAATTCACAACTACTAAACTAGTACAACTTTAATATCACCACCTCCATATCTCAAAACAATCATCAAGCATCAAACTTCTCTTAGAATTCAGCACACTCATAAGAAAGTTTTTTTCTTTTATCTTACTAGTCCTGAATACTTTGGATATTAGGATTAATTTCCCAATTTAAGCAAATTACCATGCTGTTTAAGAATCCCAAAATAATATAAGTGAAGCATGAGAGAATAATAGTTTCTATAAAACAAAACCACCGCCGTGCTCTAAAAGATATAAGTGAAGCACTAGAGCAAAAACTATATAGCTCAAAAGATATAAGTGAAGCGCATAGAGTATTCTATAAATTCCGAATCATGTGTGTCTCTCATCAAAAGGTGTGTACAGCAAAGATGATTGTGGTAAACTAAAAATCAAAGACTCAAATCATACAAGACGCTCCAAGCAAAACACATATCATGTGGTGAATAAAAATATAGCTCCAAGTAAAGTTACCGATGGAAGTAGACGAAAGAGGGGATGCCTTCCGGGGCATCCCCAAGCTTTGGCTTTTAGGTGTCCTTATATTATCTTGGGGTGCCATGGGCATCCCCAATCTTACGCTCTCGCCACTCCTTGTTCCATAATCCATCAAATCTTTTACCCAAAACTTGAAAACTTCACAACACAAAACTTAGCAGAAAATCTCGTGAGCTCCGTTAGCGAAAGAAAACAAAACACCACTTCAAGGTACTATAATGAACTCATTCTTTATTTATATTGGTGTTAAACCTACTGTATTCCAACTTCTCTATGGTTTATAAACTATTTTATTAGCCATAGGTTCATTAAAATAAGCAAACAACACACGAAAAAAAGAATCTGTCAAAAAATAGAACAGTCTGTAGTAATCTGTAACTAACGCAAACTTCTGGAACTCCAAAAGTTCAGCCAAAATAGGACGACCTAGATAATTTTCTTATTGATCAGCAGCAATTGGAATCAATATTTTATCACGTTCTGGTGATTTTTAACAATTATTTTCATGAACAGAAAGTTTCTGGAATTTTCAGCAAGATCAAATAACTATCATCCAAGAAGATCCTATAGGTTAAACTTGGCACAAACACTAATTAAAACATAAAAACAAATCTAACCAGAGGCTAGATCAAATATTTATTCCTAAACAGAAGCAAAAAGCAAAAAACTAAAAATAAAATTGGGTTGCCTCCCAATAAGCGCTATCGTTTAACGCCCTTAGCTAGGCATAATAGCAAGGATAAATCTAGGTATTGCCATCTTTGGTAGGCAATCCATAAGTGGCTCTCATAATAGATTCATAAGGTAATTTTATTTTCTTTCTAGGGAAGTGTTCCATGCCTTTCCTTAACGGAAATTGGAATATAATATTCCCTTGCTTCATATCAATAATTGCACCAATCGTTCTAAGGAAAGGTCTACCAAGAATAATAGGATATGAAGGATTGCAATCTATATCAAGAACAATAAAATCTACAGGCACATAGTTCCTATTTGCAACAATAAGAACATCATTAATTCTTCCCATCGGTTTCTTAATGGTGGAATCCGCAAGGTGTAAGTTTAAAGAATAATCATCAAATTCACAGAATCCTAGCAAATCGCACAAAGTTTTTGGGATCGTGGAAACGCTAGCACCCAAATCACACAAAGCATAGCATTCATAATCTTTAATTTTAATTTTAATAGTAGGTTCCCACTCATCATAAAGTTTTCAGGGATAGAAACTTCCAACTCAAGTTTTTCTTCATAAGATTGCATCAAAACATCAACGATATGTTTAGTAAAAGCTTTATGTTGACTATAAGCATGTGGAGAATTTAGCACGGATTGCAACAAGGAAATACAATCTATCAAAGAGAAATTATCATAATTAAATTCCTTGAAATCCAAAATAGTAGGTTCATTCATATCTAGAGTTTTGATCTCTTCAATCCCACTTTTCGCATTAAGATCTAAAAACTCTGAATTTTTGGAACGCCTTCTAGGTAGAGGTGAATCATATTCAGTCCAATAATTATCAAGATTCATATTGCTAAACAAAGATTTAATAGGGGACACATCAATAACTTTTAGATCTTCATCTTTATTTTCATAGAAACTAGAAGAACATGCTTTCACAAAGCAATCTTTCTTAGCACGCATCCTAGCGGTTCTTTCTTTGCACTCATCAATGGAAATTCTCATGGCTTTGAGAGACTCATTGATATCATGCTTAGGTGGAATAGATATAAGTTTCAAAGAATCAACATCAAGAGAAATTCTATCAACGTTCCTAGCCAATTCATCAACTTTAAGAAATTTTTCTTCAAGCAAAGTATTGAAATTCTTTTGTGAATTCATAAACTCCTTAACACTAGTCTCAAATTCATAGGGCATCTTATTAAAATTTCCATAAGAATGTTGCAGGAATTACCATAATTATTAGAGGAATTACTAGGATATGGCCTTGGATTTAAGTTTCCTCTATACGCGTTGTTACCAAAATTATTCCTACTAACAAAATTCACATCCATAGATTCATTATTATTCTCAATCAAAGTAGACAAAGGCATATCATTAGGATCAGAAGAAACACTTTTATTAGAAAATAATTTCATAAGCCCATCCATCTTTCCACTCAAAACATTAATTTCTTCTATCGCATGCACTTTCTTATTAGTAGATCTTTCAGTGTGCCATTGAGAATAATTAACCATAATATTATCTAGGAGTTTAGTAGCTTCTCCTAAAGTGATTTCCATAAAAGTGCCTCCCGCGGCCGAATTTAAAAGATTTCTAGAAGCAAAATTCAATCCGGCATAAATTTTTTGTATAATCATCCATAAATTCAAACCATGTGTAGGGCAATTACGTATCATTAATTTCATCCTCTCCCAAGCTTGTGCAACATGTTCATGATCAAGTTGCTTAAAATTCATAATGTCATTTCTAAGGGAGATGATCTTAGCGGGAGGAAAATACTTAGAGATAAAAGCATCTTTGCACTCATTCCAAGAATCAATACTATTTTTGGGCAAGGAAGAAAACCAAGCTTTAGCACGATCTCTAAGCGAAAAAGGAAACAACTTCAGTTTAACAATATCATTGTCAAAATCTTTCTTCTTTTGCATATCACACAAATCAACGAAGCTATTTAGATGGGTAGCGGCATCTTCACTAGGAAGGACGGCGAATTGATCTTTCATGACAAGATTCAACAAAGCAGCATTAATTTCACAAGATTCAGTATTGGTAAGAGGAGCAACCGGAGTGCTAAGGAAATCATTGTTGTTGGTATTGGTAAAGTCACACAATTTGGTATTATCTTGAGCCATCGTGACAAGCAAGAAATCCAACACACCAGCAAACAAGAAGCAAGAAAAAAAAAGAGGCGAACGGAAAAGAGAGGGCGAATAAAACGGCAAGGGTGAAGTGGGGGAGAGGAAAACGAGAGGCAAATGGAAAATAATGTAATGCGGGAGATAAGGGTTTGTGATGGGTACTTGGTATGTTGACTTTTGCGTAGACTCCCCGGCAACGGCGCCAGAAATCCTTCTTGCTACCTCTTGAGCACTGCGTTGGTTTTCCCTTGAAGAGGAAAGGGTGATGCAGCAAAGTAGCGTAAGTATTTCCCTCAGTTTTTGAGAACCAAGGTATCAATCCAGTAGGAGGCCACGCACGAGTCCCTCGCACCTACACAAACAAATAAATCCTCGCAACCAACGCAACAAAGGGGTTGTCATTCCCTTCACGGTCACTTACGAGGGTGAGATCTGATAGATATGATAAGATAATATTTTTGGTATTTTTATGATAAAGATGCAAAGTAAAGAAAGCAAAATAAAGATGGCGCCAAAAATAGCTAAGTGCTGAAAGATTAATATGATGGAAAATAGACCCAGGGGCCATAGGTTTCACTAGTGGCTTCTCTCATGAGCATAAGTATTACAGTGGGTGAACAAATTACTGTTGAGCAATTGATAGAATTGAGCATAGTTATGAGAATATCTAGGTATGATCATGTATATAGGCATCGCGTCCGAGACAAGTAGACCAACTCCTGCCTGCATCTACTACTATTACTACACACATTGACCACTATCCAGCATGCATCTCTAGTATTAAGTTCAAAAGAACAGAGTAACGCTTTAAGTAAGATGACATGATGTAGAGGGATAAACTCATGCAATATGATATAAACCCCATCTTGTTATCCTCGATGGCAACAATACAATACGTGCCTTCCTGCCCCTACTGTCACTGGGAAAGGACACCGCAAGATTGAACCCAAAGCTAAGCACTTCTCCCATTGCAAGAAAGATCAATCTAGTAGGCCAAACCAAACTGATAGTTCGAAGAGACTTGCAAAGATAACCAATCACACATAAAAGAATTCAGAGAAGATTCAAATATTGTTCATAGATAAACTTGATCATAAACCCACAATTCATCGGTCTCAACAAACACACCGCAAAATAAGATTACATCGAATAGATCTCCACAAGAGAGGGGGAGAACATTGTATTGAGATCCAAAAAGAGAGAAGAAGCCATCTAGCTAATAACTATGGACCCGAAGGTCTGAGGTAAACTACTCACACATCATCGGAGAGGCTATGGTGTTGATGTAGAAGCCCTCCGTGATCGATGCCCCCTCCGGCGGAGCTCCGGAAAAGGCCCCAAGATGGGATCTCACGGGTATAGAAGGTTGCGGCGGTGGAATTAGGTTTTTGGCTCTGTATCTGGTAGTTTGGGGGTACGTAGGTATATATAGGAGGAAGAAGTACGTCGGTGGAGCAACGTGGGGCCCACGAGGGTGGAGGGCGCACCCAGGGGGTAGGTGCGCCCCCCTACCTCGTGCCTTCCTAGTTGATATCTTGACGTAGGATCCAAGTCCTCTGGATCACGTTCGTTCCGAAAATCACGTTCCTGAAGGTTTCATTCCGTTTGGACTCCGTTTGATATTCTTTTTCTGTGAAACTCTGAAATAGGCAAAAACCAGCAATTCTGGGCTGGGCCTCCGGTTAATAGGTTAGTCCCAAATATAATATAAAAGTGTATAATAAAGCCCAATAATGTCCAAAACAGAATATAATATAGCATGGAGCAATCAAAAATTATAGATACGTTGGAGACGTATCATGTAGTAGCCACCTATGTAATTATGCATGTAATAGTTTACTTTGGTGTGTGCAAATGCCATGGTTGTAGTAGCCACCTATGTAAGTCGATGTTTAGTTTGGTTATGCAAGCATGTCCTTATAAGTGTGTGTGTGTGTGTGTGTGTGTGTGTGTGTGTGTGTGTGTGTATGTATGTTGTTGTTCTGTATGCAATCCCATCGCACAACACACACGTCTTATTAGCAGCAACCGTCAACGTTATTATCGGTCTTCACACACATTTCTGATTACAGACCTGTTTGCCGCATATCACACACATCTTGTTAAGTTGAACCATTTCTGTTCTCATGTCTCAATGCAAACATTTCATCCGAGTGAACCGCATGCTGTATATCGCACACACCTTGATCTGGCTGACTGTTTCTTTTGTGTTGCCTAATCACAAACAGTTCATCCGAGTGAACCGTATGCTGTATATCGCACACACCTCCATCTAGCTGCCCGTTTCTTTTGTTCCTCCTCATCGCAAACAGTTAATTGAACTGAACCGTATGCCCTGCATCGCACACGCAACTAAAATCTGAACCGTGTTTGATGGCTCCGCCATCGCAAACGTTTTCCACCATTTTTGACGGTTTTTGTACACCACCGTTTGCGATTATGGCATCGCACACTGTTTCATCGAAGGGTCTCTGATCGTAGTGTCGCATTAGTAGCATCCTGCAGTAGTGTGTGTCAGGTGTTATCCTGGGCTGACGTGCGAAGGCCCCTGCTCTATGCGGATCGGGGTGCCACAGGAGATGGTATCATCGCAGCCAGGCTGGCATAGGTTATCCTAGCATTAGATCCCCGCTACCATTAACCCATAATGACCCTAAAGGATTTGACCCATCCCTGGCCTCCGGCATGACCATTGTTGAGCAATAGGTGGTGCAGTCGGGAATGACACGTCCCTACCCCGCTGTCCCTGCCTAGTTTTCCGCGGAGCAGATAGCAACCCAATCCATTCTAGTCGGCCGCACAGCGTACCCTTCGCCATTAAGGGAAAGGGGCCACTCCATGCGGGTGTGTCTCACATAGCTGCCTATAAAGTCCCTTTCCGCTAGCCGCATCACTCCCCACTCAGTCAGCCATGTCCCTGTAGAGAAGCCTAGCTAGTAACTCCAAAGCCATGAATCGCTCTCTCAAAGCACCCAAATTTTACAACCGAACCTTCGATGTCAATCATGCTGGCTTTCCACCCCTGCTTACTGAGATGCTCACCAAAGCCCTTGGCTGTAATGCTAGCCCTGATTACCTGTTGTTCCAATCGGCACTCGTTCCTCACCTTCACCGATACGAGGCAAGAGTGCATATCAGCCCAGGTCCCGCGGAAGATGGTCAGCCCTTGATTTTTCAGGGCAGATCCATGCCTTCTACTGAGTTGGCCATTCAGGCCGCTGTTGTGGAGGCTAGCCTATACCTTCGAACCCAATTTCCGCAAGTGGCGGAGAAGCGAGAATTCAGCTTCTTCCCCATTGCGGCAGAATTAGGAAGCAAGCATCCCATCACTGTCCAGGAAGATGACCCAGCAATCGCTCGCCTGGTGCAATATATCACTGCCCAGGGGATTATGATTGCTAAGATGATAGCCGAGTTTAGAGCCGTGGACCGCGATGCTGCTCGAGTTGTCACGGAAGCATATCGTGAGGCTCGCCAATTTGCATCTCGAGCCATTCAACCCATGCCATCCGGCCCAGTGCTACCCTCTCAGCCTGTGTGTCGGTGTACACAAGTAGGGGCTCTCCTTTTGACCCCTTTACTTGTGCACGGGCAGTCAGAGCCACGCGCCGCGGCCACACGAAGCAGGGCAAGGGAGGGAAGCCGAAGTACAAGACAACCAAGGCAACACCAAGGCCAAGACCACAAAAGAGCAGAGAGACGAAGCGGGTTCCCCCGGCAAGACCCTTGCCGGGCGGCTCGTCCAACTCCAGCGGAGTGAGCCACCCTCGAGAGCACGGGTTCCAACTCAACCAACCACGTTGGAACTAGGGCTCGGGAGGCACCTCCGTGGTAGCATGCAGATCTTTGTGAAGACAAGGAATATTCAAGATCAGATGAGGATTAAAAGACAACGGTCCTCGGCAAGATCCTTGCCGAGGAGAGCCACAAGACCCCCGGCAAGATCCTTGCCGGGGACGACAGCGCGCCACGGCAAGACCCTTGCCGGGCCACCCGGCAAGGCCCTCACCGGGGACGCCGGCAGGGCCACTGCCAGGCCCGCACCAGCCAATTCTCCATCGCCGTTCGCATGCAGCTGCCAGCCCAACCAGCTGGGCAGGCACCTGCGTGGCAACATGCAGCTCCCAGGCCAACTCAGCACACACCTGCGTGGCGACATGCAGATCTTCGTGAAGACCCTACCACTGCGCGACCTTAGCTGCCTGCCTGCCTACATGGCGCCGCATGCGTCGCTGGCCAGGGCGCGTGTCGAAGCGAGGAGGAGCGGCGACGGACGGGACGGGCCTCGTTCTCGTCCCCGATAAAGTGAGGGGATACCTAAGCTACGCATTAAATGCGTCTTGTCCTGTAATACGAGCGATAAGCTCATAGCACTGTAGGCCTTTCCACCTCCTGTGTGCCACTGTGGCAGCCCCTTTCGACTATAAAAGGAGGCCCATGGCATACTGGAGGGGGATTCGGCTCTTTTGAACCACTCAGCCACCGTAGCTAGTTGAAGGGCTCAAGAATACTTAATACACCCACCAAAGCAGGACTAGGGTTTTACGCATCCTCGCGGCCCGAACCTGGGTAAACGATCCTTGTGCTGATTACTAATCCTGCTCTTCTAACAACCCTACGCCCCGGTAACCGTAGTAGGGATTCTTGTGATCCCATAGGTGTCTTTTCCCACCGACATCTTTGGCGCGCTAGGTAGGGGGCGCAATTGTGAGAATCTGGTCTAGTAGTTAGCCTAGCAGTTCTTCGTCGCCATGGCTCCCAAGAAGAAGACGGCCACGACGATCGCCTCGTTGGGAGCCCGTGCTTGTGTGGGCGAGCAGCGGGCCGGTCGCGGACAGGACCGGGGCCACGGTCCGTGAGCACCAGCATCGCTCTGGCAGTCAGAGCCTGGCGAGCAGCGTCGTTCGCGCGCCAGACGACCGGCCGCACGTCGCCAGATCCAAAGATGAAGCTGGGCCCCCCGCAGGCGGCGCGGGGCCCTCCAGGAGTGTCGTTGTGCCACCCCCGCGCGGCGCAGCAACCTCCAAGACGCCCACGCTGGCGCCCATAGCGCGCTCTTCCCAGGGTGCGCGCAACGAGCAGCGTCACCACGCTGAGGACCCCGGACACCGCAGTGGGAAGAGCCCTGTGCATCGCCCGCGGGACGAAGGAGTCCAGCATGCCCGCCGAAGCACTGACGAAAATGGCATGCGGCCGCTGGGCCGTGGTAGAGCTCCTTCTAACGTAGTTAGAAGTTGAAGCGCGACGCGATCCACGCAGCTTTCGCCACCACCCACGCCAGCAGAAGCCTTGGCGCGCGCACAGCTACTCCTCGACTTCCCTCCTGCTGCGGAGAAGCTCGACGAATGGAGAGCCACCATCCGGAGCCTCGTCGCCGTCGCGAACAATGACCCGCGACCGGCGGGTCCCTCGGGTCGGCGCTCCATCGAGCCACCACATGTCGATGGGAAGGACCGGGGGTGCTGCAGTCACGGTGCACTCACCTCCTCCACGCCAGCCGTCGTGGATGACAGCCCATCGTGAGGACGCTTGTGACAACATCTCCATAGCGTCGTCCGACCCGCGGACTCACCGCGACTAACGCCAAGTTCTTCGAGAAAGAGCTCACAAAGATGCTCGAACCACTATCGAGCGCTGGCGCGATACGCGCCACCAGTCGGACAAGCGGGCGGGACCCGCTATGGACCACCCAGCACCGGGAAGCTCCGGTGGCCTACCTTACGAGGTGGGTTGCCCAGCTTTTACCCGTGGGCTGCGGCAGTTCCAGTGGCCGTCCCACCGCACGTTCAAGCCCGACGTTGGCGAGAAGTACAACGGCAAGACCCACCCGTCGGAGTTCGTCAGAATCTACACCATCGCGATGCAAGCTGCTGGAGCTCGCGGCGACAAGGTGCTCGCCAATTACTTCCCGTTGGCACTGAAGCCCAACGTCATGTCCTGGTTGATGCACTTGCCGGTAGATTCTATTTCTTCTTGGTCGGACCTGTGTCATGAGTTCGTTGGTGCCTTCACTGGAGGCCACCAAGCTCATGGCCAGGCGAGTGATTTGCATATCATTCCCCAGAAAGAAGGGGAAACCCTGCGCAAGTACATCCAGAGGTTCAGCCGGGTGCAGTACAACATCCCCGACGTTCATCCCGCCGCCGTGATCAGCGCGTTCCATCAGAACATGCGCAACCGCAAGATGCGCGAAGAGCTGGCGATGAACAAGGTTAAGGATGTGGCCGAACTTTATGTTCTGGCCGATAGATGCGCCCGGGCTGAAGAGGGAAGGAAGTACCCCGGCGAAGACGCCGGTGCGGAAACCGACTCTATCGATGAAGACACCGCCGCCCCAACGAAGAAGGGCCGGCGTCGCAACAGGAAACGAAAGAGCAAGGCCGTGCTTGCTGTCGAGGGATTCGACAGCGCCGGCACCGCCAAGAAGACCAAGGTAGACGACCCCGGCAAGGAGATTGCCGGGTGCGTCGCCAGCCGGGCCTTGGCGGCTGCCGACAAGCCAGGAAGCTCCGGCAAGCAGTACTACAAGATCCATCGCACCAAAGGCCACGACCTTCAGAACTGCCGACAAGTCGAGCTGCTTGCTGAGAAGCAAAAAGCTGAGTACGAGAGGCGGGACAAGGAAAAGGACCAGGATGGTGCCGAGGGATCCGGCAAGAAGCGTAGCAGCCCAACAGGCCGCCGCGGCAAGGATAGCCAACAAGAGAGGCCCGCTCGGGGCCGCGACAAGAAGCAAGAAGATGATGACCATGACTAGGACGACGAGTCCGGCGAGCAAGAGTTCCAGAAGGCTACGGAGGCCATGTGCGTCGACAGTGGTGCCTCGCTGCATACTTCTCACCGCCAGCTCAAACAGTGGGCGCGTGAGATTACAGCAGCAGAGCTCTCGTTCGACGCTCAGAAGCCGCTGAAGTGGTCCAGCACGCCCCTCATCTTTAACGCCGAGGATCACCCAGACCGCACGACTGCGGTCGGGTGTTTGCCGTTTTTGGTTTCACCAACAATCCGCAACCTCAAGGTGAACAAGATGCTGGTTGACGGCGGGGCCGGTCTAAACATGATCTCGCCCGTTGTGATAAAAAAGCTGCAAATTCCTGATGGAGACCTCGAGGAAACAGGCACGTTTCAAGGGGTCAACCCGGGAAGGAGCCAGCCGAAGGGAAAGGTCACACTGCCTGTGACATTTGGAGGCGAGCTGAACTACAGGACGAAGAGGATTGTCTTCGACGTAGCCGAGATCCCCTTGCCCTACAACGGGATCCTCGGCCGCCCAGCACTGGCCAAGTTCATGGCGGCGTCACACTACGCCTACAACACGCTGAAGATGCCTGGGCCGATGAACATCATCACCGTCCCCTCTGACAAGAAGGACACGCTGATCTGCGCCGACCTACTCTACCGGGAAGCTGTTGCAGCAGCTGCTGCCAAGGCACTTGCTCCTGCCGCTGGAGCCCCGGGAGGGAAGAAGAAGACAAGCAAGACCTCTTGCACCCACTCTGGCAAGCGCACATCTTCAGAGTGTTGTGCTGCCGTTGAGGACGTGCCGGAGAGCTCCACCGGCAAGAGCAAGAAATCCAGAGCTTCGCCACCAGAGACCAAGAGGGTGCCCGTCAAGGAGGATGGCATGGGAAGGGCTTTCACCATAAGCTCCACCCTTGACAGCAAATAGGAAAGCGCGATCGTCGCCTTCCTGCGGGAAAATGTCGATGTGTTTGCATGGCAAGCATCCGACATCCCCAGCATTCCCAGGGAGGTGATTGAGCACCATCTTGCTGCCTGTCCTCATGCATGGCTCGTCAAGCAGAAGGTCAGGAAGCAGGCTTTGGAATGACAGGAGTTCATCACAGAGAAGATCAGGAAACTGGAAGCAGCGGGTTTGGTGAGAGGAGTGCTCCATCCGACGTGGTTGGCCAAACCGGTGGTTGTGCGCAAGGCAAATGCGAAGTGGAGGCTGTGTATTAACTACACAGATATCAATAAGGCTTGTCCTAAGGACCCCTTCCCGTTGCCGTGCATCGACCAGATTGTTGACTCCACAGCCGGGTGTGATCTGCTATCATTCCTCGATGCCTACTCGGGCTACCACCAGATCTTCATGACGAGACAAGACGAAGAGAAGACGGCATTCATCACCCCATGTGGTACGTACTGCTTTTTATGGATGCCCTTCGGGTTGAAGAGTGTTGGTTCGACATTCGCAAGAGCAGGCCAAATTAGAACATGCACCTTGATGGGTGAACAGGACAGGCCACCTGCCTTTGACTCCTCGAGGTTAGAATAGTCATTAGGATGATATTCTGAACAAGAATCAACAGGTGGGGAGCGTATGAGTTTCATTGCTTCCAGAATGGCACTCAATGCCTTGGTGCTAATTTTGTAAGTCATTGCAGTGTTCCACAATATTCTTCTGATGCGCGGATTCTGATATTCACTGTAATTGCGTCTAATATCTGAGAACCATGAAAACATAAATAGTTGTGAGATTATCTTTGTAATGCAGATAATATTCTAATATAGGGGCGCCCCTGTAAACACTTGTGTGCTATCACTGGATTCTGATGAGAGAGCTCATGTGTGCTGTAATATGGTGCGTGCATTTATATAATCTGGCACAAGTACACAAAAAAATAGGCTCCAGAAGTAAGGATAGCTGGCAGATGATAGGTTCATAATATACTATATAGAGAGTTTATTGCCAAACCATGATAACAAGAGCACACAACAACTAGGCAGATCATAGTGTACATAACAGGGGTACACCATAACCACGATATATAAATCGGGAAAGTGGAACTGGCTTGAAAATACGGTGTTGTATTGCCGCTAGTAATTGAAAGCCTATCGATCACGTACAAGCCAGCTCTATCAGCTGTTGACTGCAGATGTCCCTGCGCCCCTTCCTGACAAGGAACATACTGTACGTACTAAATACAGAATAAACAAAGAGGAACATGTTAAAGAACAGAAGAGGAAGCATATTCTTGAGGTTCCGCTTCATTGCATACAATGTTGTTGCCCACTCTTGATGAATCACAGTGCCCAAACAAATGCAATTCCATGTTGTCTCTCTATATGTGGCAATTTTGAACAAGACTCATTAGAATCATATTCTAAAAAAGAATCAACAGGTGGGGAGCGTATGATTTTCATTGCATCCAGAATGGCACTCAATGCCTTGGTGCCAATTTTGAAAGTCATTGCAGTGTTTAGCTTCAAGAGTGGACTGCTGCTAGTGCGACACAAAGCAGCTACACAGATCATAGTGTAGATATAATGGGGAAAACCGTAAGCATCAGAGTAAAATCAGCAAAGTGGAACTTGCTGGAATATATGTGCTAGTATTGCCGGTACGGCTAGAAAGGCTTCGGATACCAGCTCTCTTCAAGTGAAGGTGCGGTATTGTTAATATCAGTGTTACTCTCAAAGGCGACACAGCTCCCCGCATTTCCTTGCTATTCTTATAGGATTCAAGTGGGCAGGTGACTACAAATCCTATTCCTATGTTTACAAGATTCTACGAATCAAAGAGGCTCAAAGTGTCCATCACAACCGACCGTATAGACCTCTACACTGCAAAAGTCCCTGCTCATCTTCAGTACAAGGAACATACTGTACCACTATCATACTCCCTCCGTTCCAAAATATAAGTCTTGGTAGAGATTTCCACTATGGATCACATACAGATGTATCCAGATACATTTTAGAGTGTAGATTCACTCATTTTGCTCCATATGTAGTCCATGGTGGAATCTATACAAAGACTTGTATTTAGGAACGGAGAGAGTACATATTAAAGAAGAACGGAAGAGGAGCATGGTAAAGAAGAGCAAGCAGATTTTGGATAATAAAATGTTGGTTGCGCAGTGCCCACACTTGATGAACCAGAGCGCATTAAGAATGCAACTCCCAGCTGTCTCTCGACCATTTCAGGCGGTTGGATGAAGATCCTACGTCTCCTAACCCATCTTCTTCCTCGTCTCTGATTCTTCCCATACAGAACACCGCACGGGCTGCCGGCCGGACCACCGGCCCCCGCCGCCTGTGTTCCTCGGCCACCCCCACCCCCCACCCCCGCCCCAACCCCCACCCGCGTCGAGTTTTCTTCGTTCGGCGAGGCCCCACAACCACCCGAGCCCCTTCGTTCGCACCGGCGAACTCCAGCGAGCTCTGAAAAATCGACTGACCCAATTTTGAAATTTAGTCTACTGTGATTTCGGAGTGGTAAGACTACAACCGATCCTCTTCCCCAATGCCAGCGTTGTATGTACCACCTGCCTCCAACCCTAGCCGGCCCAATACCTTCTCCGCAGGGACCTCAACAGTCCACTACTTCTGCTGCAATTTAGTCTACTGTGATTTAACTAGTGTGGAATATAAAAGGGGAAAACCATAAGCATTGGGAGTATAGTGTTGAGGGTGCCATGGCAGATCTGAAGGTGCAAACTAGACAAAGGAAACCTTGCAACCAAGACGAGAAATCAGAGTAAAGCAGTGGCGATCTATTTTCTTGCTGCGATAAATAAGTTGAGCAGGTACGAAAGAGTACCGCCTCTGGTGCGGCGCCGTGTACGCATCTGCTGAGAATTTGACGGTGCTGCAGTAGCGATGGCTGTCGGCGGCGTGGAAGCAGATCTAGGAGGGTAGACGGTGGCGGCGGGACGCGGTGGACGAGACGGTCGTAGGAGCGGCGCCGGCAAGGTGGACGACGGCGGGGATGAAGCGAGAGGACGGGATGCAAGGATCCCGGTCCGAAGCCGTGAATGAGAGAGGTTGATCTCTTGTAATGGACGGCGGCGTCGGGGTATCAGCTCCGGCATGGTGGAGGAGGACGGCGGTGGATGGGGTGGCGGACGGAGGTGGGTGGGGTGGAGAGGGTGTTTTGGCGCCCACGGAGTACAAATGGGGAAAAGGGAGGTAGAGCGGAAGGGGGGAACCATGTATTCAGGCCGCGCTTGTCTCAAATGCGAGGAAATTTACAAACTTTGCTACCGTTTCAAATTTCTACTACATCACAGCAACATTAGTCGGTTGGGGATAGGACGGTAATCTCGCATACACCGAATATTTGCCGACGAGAGTTTGTTTTTGGCGCCCACCGTGTATGAATATGAATCGGAGAGGGAGTCGATTTCGGCCGAGGACACACTGTGTTTTGGCGCCCACCGTGTATGAATCCGGGTGAGAGGCGGTTACGTCACGTTTGGGTGAAATTACAAACCTACCCCTATCGAAACCTATAGAAATCCAGCAGATAGGCTTTGCATGGCGGGGATAGGCAGTAGTGATTTCCATCTCGCAGATTTTGGTTTCGGGCGGTTACTGCGACTTTCCCCGCTTCGTTCAAATTTTGCAGAGTGCACGTTTACCGTGCCAACTCAATTCGAATCCCGTTTGTATTCTATTTTTTTCGGGCAGGATCCATTTTTAATTGGAATTACATTCTATATACATCATTTTTTTTATATATACTTTCAAAATCACAACACCATTTATACATAAATATGGTTTACAAATGGCATGATCTCAGATTCATAAGGTTGTATCCATCAATTTGGATTTTCAAATATTTGAAACCACTTTATGTTGAAATCCAATGTATGCATTCCTCGCTAACTGTCTCCAATTAATGTGTGTTTCATGCGGGTTTTTTTTACTTCTCAAACATGTATAATGTGTTTCACACACGCAACATATAGTGTAGTCCCGTTTAGACATTAATTGCATATAAACCATGCATTGTTTGTAATTGAAGAATCTATGGATCACCAATATTGATAAACTATATAACATTACACGTGTGCCCAAATTCAAATGAATATGCATGTTTGATACACCAATTTGCGTTATGATATTATCGATGTCGTGATCTCCAGTTTAAATATTTGAATCCCCTTTAATCCAGATATTCGTCTCATATAGCTATCACTCATGCTTATATAGGACTATCTCTCTGGACCTATACGCGTTCATCGTCTCTCAGGTATCTCTCGTGCTACCTGTATGTCGACAATGATCTTTTATCTTCGTAACACACTGACGGTACTCTCTCCCTCGACCTTCATCACTCTATCTCTCTCTAAGTATATCTCGCTCCCTGCTATGTGTCTCTAACTATGATTCTCCATGTGGAATCTCTTTCTCTCACACAAACACAAAACTTTGTCTCCCGGGGTCTCATTTCTCTCTACTATTCCCATGTGTGCCACTCGCACACCCCTCATACAGAGATGTCTTTCGCTCCTTAGATATGAGAACCTACGACTCTTCCTCTTCAGTGTCTCTTTCTCACACACAAACACAAACTCTATCTCCCAGGGTCTCATATTTCTCCATTGTTCTCTTGTATGTCGCTCACACACACCCTCTCTCCCTAGAGATATCTTGCGTTCCCTCGTATGTCTCTCTAGCTATCACTCTCGTTGTGAAATATCTTTCTCTCTCGCAGACACAAAACTCCGTCTCTCTGGATCTCATTTCTCTCTAATATATGTTTGTATGTGACTCACGTGCACCCTCTCTCTATCTCTCTCACACCCACACACATAACCCAGCCTTCTGATCCACTCGACTCCTATCTCTAACGCACACTAGCTAGCATCTTTATCTTTCTATTTATCTGTTTCTCCATCAACCTTCTTTCTCGCTCTCACTCTTGATTCCTATCACGCACACTACATATGTTTCTCTCTACATGCAGTCAAGTGCCCTCTCACACACATATATAACTTCACCCTTTGAACCACCCGACGGTCATCTCCAACACCCAAACTAGCGGATGTCCCTCTAGCTAGCATCTCCATCTCTGTATCTATCTATAGTTTCTTCGTCAACATTTCTTTCTCGCACGGAGTCTTGCTTCCTATCACCCACACTATATATGTCTCTCCATACATATGCATTTATAGGTTGGTCTCTTTTGCACAATCGTTGCGCCTCACTCCCTCTGCTTGCCATAGATGCATGCTCCAGCCCACGCCACTATCTCTTAAAGACAAAAACACATGCTCAATTGTCGGGCCTTCTTCCCTGCATTCTCACATCCATGCATATTGTCATACCGATCCGTCTCTCCCATGTCGTTGATCTTATGACTTATGTCTTCTTTCTTTTATCTCGATCATGCGCGCGCGCACGCACACACATCCCACGTATACATGTATACCTCTCACACATGCACGTTCAAGGTCTCTATGTCTCCATACGTAGTTAATTACCCTCAATCCTAACGCCACATCGAATCGTTCTCCTCTTTTGTGCACATAACTTCCGCCTGGAT